>NW_028127915.1:0-187421 GCF_965231255.1 Vanellus vanellus
TTCAAATGCCCCAGACAATTTGGCCCTCTCTGCTTTCCTGCGGACTCCATCCTCAAAAGCACCTGTTTTCGCTTTCGGCAGCCTCCGGAGCAAAAAAGACAAACGTCCAGCTTTTGCTGCCACAGCAAAGGTGCCAGCGGGGAAAAGTAATGCTGGTTCTCACTGCCTCCTGGAACCCTTTCAAATGCCCCTGACAATTAAGCCCTCTCTGCTTTCCTGCGGACTCTATCCTCAAAAGCGCCTTTTTTCACTTTCGGCGCCCTCCGGTGGTAAAAAGACAAACGTCCAGCTTTTGCTGCCACAGCAAAGGTGCCAGCGGGGAAAAGTGATGCTGGTTCTCACTGCCTCCTGGAACTTTTTCAAATGCCACAGACAATTTGGCCCTCTCTGCTTTCCTGCGGACTCCATCCTCAAAAGCACCTATTTTCGCTTTCGGCAGCCTCCGGAGCAAAAAAGACAAACGTCCAGCTTTTGCTGCCACAGCAAAGGTGCCAGCGGGGAAAAGTAATGCTGGTTCTCACTGCCTCCTGGAACCCTTTCAAATGCCACAGACAATTTGGCCCTCTCTGCTTTCCTGCGGACTCTAACCTCAAAAGCGCCTTTTTTTACTTTCAGCGCCCTCCGGAGCAAAAAAGACAAACGTCCAGCTTTTGCTGCCACAGCAAAGGTGCCAGCGGGGAAAAGTAATGCTGGTTCTCACTGCCTCCTGGAACCCTTTCAAATACCCCAGACAATTAAGCCCTCTCTGCTTTCCTGCTGACTCTATCCTCAAAAGCGCCTTTTTTCACTTTCGGCGCCCTCCGGTGGTAAAAAGACAAACGTCCAGCTTTTGCTGCCACAGCAAAGGTGCCAGCGGGGAAAAGTAATGCTGGTTCTCACTGCCTCCTGGAACTCTTTCAAATGCCACAGACAATTTGGCCCTCTCTGCTTTCCTGCGGACTCCATCCTCAAAAGCACCTGTTTTCGCTTTCGGCAGCCTCCGGAGCAAAAAAGACAAACGTCCAGCTTTTGCTGCCACAGCAAAGGTGCCAGCGGGGAAAAGTAATGCTGGTTCTCACTGCCTCCTGGAACCCTTTCAAATGCCCCAGACAATTTGGCCCTCTCTGCTTTCCTGCGGACTCCATCCTCAAAAGCACCTGTTTTCGCTTTCGGCAGCGTCCGGAGCAAAAAAGACAAACGTCCAGCTTTTGCTGCCACAGCAAAGGTGCCAGCGGGGAAAAGTAATGCTGGTTCTCACTGCCTCCTGGAACCCTTTCAAATGCCACAGACAATTTGGCCCTCTCTGCTTTCCTGCGGACTCCATCCTCAAAAGCACCTGTTTTCGCTTTCGGCAGCCTCCGGAGCAAAAAAGACAAACGTCCAGCTTTTGCTGCCACAGCAAAGGTGCCAGCGGGGAAAAGTAATGCTGGTTCTCACTGCCTCCTGGAACCCTTTCAAATGCCCCAGACAATTAAGCCCTCTCTGCTTTCCTGTGGACTCTATCCTCAAAAGCGCCTTTTTTCACTTTCGGCGCCCTCCGGTGGTAAAAAGACAAACGTCCAGCTTTTGCTGCCACAGCAAAGGTGCCAGCGGGGAAAAGTGATGCTGGTTCTCACTGCCTCCTGGAACTCTTTCAAATGCCACAGACAATTTGGCCCTCTCTGCTTTCCTGCGGACTCCATCCTCAAAAGCGCCTTTTTTCACTTTCAGCGCCCTCCGGAGCAAAAAAGACAAACGTCCAGCTTTTGCTGCCACAGCAAAGGTGCCAGCGGGGAAAAGTAATGCTGGTTCTCACTGCCTCCTGGAACCCTTTCAAATGCCCCAGACAATTAAGCCCTCTGTGCTTTCCTGCTGACTCTATCCTCAAAAGCGCCTTTTTTCACTTTCGGCGCCCTCCGGTGGTAAAAAGACAAACGTCCAGCTTTTGCTGCCACAGCAAAGGTGCCAGCGGGGAAAAGTGATGCTGGTTCTCACTGTCTCCTGGAACTCTTTCAAATGCCACAGACAATTTGGCCCTCTCTGCTTTCCTGCGGACTCCATCCTCAAAAGCACCTGTTTTCGCTTTCAGCAGCCTCCGGAGCAAAAAAGACAAACGTCCAGCTTTTGCTGCCACAGCAAAGGTGCCAGCGGGGAAAAGTAATGCTGGTTCTCACTGCCTCCTGGAACCCTTTCAAATGCCCCAGACAATTTGGCCCTCTCTGCTTTCCTGCGGACTCCATCCTCAAAAGCACCTGTTTTCGCTTTCGGCAGCGTCCGGAGCAAAAAAGACAAACGTCCAGCTTTTGCTGCCACAGCAAAGGTGCCAGCGGGGAAAAGTAATGCTGGTTCTCACTGCCTCCTGGAACCCTTTCAAATGCCACAGACAATTTGGCCCTCTCTGCTTTCCTGCGGACTCCATCCTCAAAAGCACCTGTTTTCGCTTTCGGCAGCCTCCGGAGCAAAAAAGACAAATGTCCAGCTTTTGCTGCCACAGCAAAGGTGCCAGTGGGGAAAAGTAATGCTGGTTCTCACTGCCTCCTGGAACCCTTTCAAATGCCCCTGACAATTTGGCCCTCTCTGCTTTCCTGCGGACTCTATCCTCAAAAGCGCCTTTTTTCACTTTCGGCGCCCTCCGGTGGTAAAAAGAAAAACGTCCAGCTTTTGCTGCCACAGCAAAGGTGCCAGCGGGGAAAAGTAATGCTGGTTCTCACTGCCTCCTGGAACTCTTTCAAATGCCACAGACAATTTGGCCCTCTCTGCTTTCCTGCGGACTCCATCCTCAAAAGCACCTATTTTCGCTTTCGGCAGCCTCCGGAGCAAAAAAGACAAACGTCCAGCTTTTGCTGCCACAGCACAGGTGCCAGCGGGGAAAAGTAATGCTGGTTCTCACTGCCTCCTGGAACCCTTTCAAATGCCCCAGACAATTTGGCCCTCTCTGCTTTCCTGCGGACTCCATCCTCAAAAGCACCTGTTTTCGCTTTCGGCAGCCTCCGGAGCAAAAAAGACAAACGTCCAGCTTTTGCTGCCACAGCAAAGGTGCCAGCGGGGAAAAGTAATGCTGGTTCTCACTGCCTCCTGGAACCCTTTCAAATGCCACAGACAATTTGGCCCTCTCTGCTTTCCTGCGGACTCCATCCTCAAAAGCACCTGTTTTCGCTTTCGGCAGCCTCCGGAGCAAAAAAGACAAACGTCCAGCTTTTGCTGCCACAGCAAAGGTGCCAGCGGGGAAAAGTAATGCTGGTTCTCACTGCCTCCTGGAACCTCTTCAAATGCCCCAGACAATTTGGCCCTCTCTGCTTTCCTGCGGACTCCATCCTCAAAAGAACCTGTTTTCGCTTTCGGCAACCTCGGGAGCAAAAAAGACAGACGTCCAGGTTTTGCTGCCACAGCAAAGGTGCCAGCGGGGAAAAGTAATGCTGGTTCTCACTGCCTCCTGGAACCCTTTCAAATGCCACAGACAATTTGGCCCTCTCTGCTTTCCTGCGGACTCCATCCTCAAAAGCACCTATTTTTGCTTTCGGCGCCCTCCGGAGCAAAAAAGACAAACGTCCAGCTTTTGCTGCCACAGCAAAGGTGCCAGCGGGGAAAAGTAATGCTGGTTCTCACTGCCTCCTGGAACCCTTTCAAATGCCACAGACAATTTGGCCCTCTCTGCTTTCCTGTGGACTCCATCCTCAAAAGCACCTGTTTTCGCTTTCGGCAGCCTCCGGAGCAAAAAAGACAAACGTCCAGCTTTTGCTGCCACAGCAAAGGTGCCAGCGGGGAAAAGTAATGCTGGTTCTCACTGCCTCCTGGAACCCTTTCAAATGCCCCAGACAATTTGGCCCTCTCTGCTTTCCTGCGGACTCCATCCTCAAAAGCACCTGTTTTCGCTTTCGGCAGCCTCCGGAGCAAAAAAGACAAACGTCCAGCTTTTGCTGCCACAGCAAAGGTGCCAGCGGGGAAAAGTAATGCTGGTTCTCACTGCCTCCTGGAACCCTTTCAAATGCCACAGACAATTTGGCCCTCTCTGCTTTCCTGCGGACTCCATCCTCAAAAGCACCTGTTTTCGCTTTCGGCAGCCTCCGGAGCAAAAAAGACAAACGTCCAGCTTTTGCTGCCACAGCAAAGGTGCCAGCGGGGAAAAGTAATGCTGGTTCTCACTGCCTCCTGGAACCCTTTCAAATGCCACAGACAATTTGGCCCTCTCTGCTTTCCTGCGGACTCCATCCTCAAAAGCACCTGTTTTCGCTTTCGGCAGCCTCCGGAGCAAAAAAGACAAATGTCCAGCTTTTGCTGCCACAGCAAAGGTGCCAGCGGGGAAAAGTAATGCTGGTTCTCACTGCCTCCTGGAACCTCTTCAAATGCCCCAGACAATTTGGCCCTCTCTGCTTTCCTGCGGACTCCATCCTCAAAAGAACCTGTTTTCGCTTTCGGCAACCTCGGGAGCAAAAAAGACAGACGTCCAGGTTTTGCTGCCACAGCAAAGGTGCCAGCGGGGAAAAGTAATGCTGGTTCTCACTGCCTCCTGGAACCCTTTCAAATGCCACAGACAATTTGGCCCTCTCTGCTTTCCTGTGGACTCCATCCTCAAAAGCACCTATTTTTGCTTTCGGCGCCCTCCGGAGCAAAAAAGACAAACGTCCAGCTTTTGCTGCCACAGCAAAGGTGCCAGCGGGGAAAAGTAATGCTGGTTCTCACTGCCTCCTGGAACCCTTTCAAATGCCACAGACAATTTGGCCCTCTCTGCTTTCCTGTGGACTCCATCCTCAAAAGCACCTGTTTTCGCTTTCGGCAGCCTCCGGAGCAAAAAAGACAAACGTCCAGCTTTTGCTGCCACAGCAAAGGTGCCAGCGGGGAAAAGTAATGCTGGTTCTCACTGCCTCCTGGAACCCTTTCAAATGCCCCAGACAATTTGGCCCTCTCTGCTTTCCTGCGGACTCCATCCTCAAAAGCACCTGTTTTCGCTTTCGGCAGCCTCCGGAGCAAAAAAGACAAACGTCCAGCTTTTGCTGCCACAGCAAAGGTGCCAGCGGGGAAAAGTAATGCTGGTTCTCACTGCCTCCTGGAACCCTTTCAAATGCCACAGACAATTTGGCCCTCTCTGCTTTCCTGCGGACTCCATCCTCAAAAGCACCTGTTTTCGCTTTCGGCAGCCTCCGGAGCAAAAAAGACAAACGTCCAGCTTTTGCTGCCACAGCAAAGGTGCCAGCGGGGAAAAGTAATGCTGGTTCTCACTGCCTCCTGGAACCCTTTCAAATGCCCCTGACAATTTGGCCCTCTCTGCTTTCCTGCGGACTCCATCCTCAAAAGCACCTGTTTTCGCTTTCGGCAGCCTCCGGAGCAAAAAAGACAAACGTCCAGCTTTTGCTGCCACAGCAAAGGTGCCAGCGGGGAAAAGTAATGCTGGTTCTCACTGCCTCCTGGAACCCTTTCAAATGCCCCAGACAATTTGGCCCTCTCTGCTTTCCTGCGGACTCCATCCTCAAAAGCACCTGTTTTCGCTTTCGGCAGCCTCCGGAGCAAAAAAGACAAACGTCCAGCTTTTGCTGCCACAGCAAAGGTGCCAGCGGGGAAAAGTAATGCTGGTTCTCACTGCCTCCTGGAACCCTTTCAAATGCCCCTGACAATTAAGCCCTCTCTGCTTTCCTGCGGACTCTATCCTCAAAAGCGCCTTTTTTCACTTTCGGCGCCCTCCGGTGGTAAAAAGAAAAACGTCCAGCTTTTGCTGCCACAGCAAAGGTGCCAGCGGGGAAAAGTGATGCTGGTTCTCACTGCCTCCTGGAACTTTTTCAAATGCCACAGACAATTTGGCCCTCTCTGCTTTCCTGCGGACTCCATCCTCAAAAGCACCTATTTTCGCTTTCGGCAGCCTCCGGAGCAAAAAAGACAAACGTCCAGCTTTTGCTGCCACAGCAAAGGTGCCAGCGGGGAAAAGTAATGCTGGTTCTCACTGCCTCCTGGAACCCTTTCAAATGCCACAGACAATTTGGCCCTCTCTGCTTTCCTGCGGACTCTAACCTCAAAAGCGCCTTTTTTTACTTTCAGCGCCCTCCGGAGCAAAAAAGACAAACGTCCAGCTTTTGCTGCCACAGCAAAGGTGCCAGCGGGGAAAAGTAATGCTGGTTCTCACTGCCTCCTGGAACCCTTTCAAATACCCCAGACAATTAAGCCCTCTCTGCTTTCCTGCTGACTCTATCCTCAAAAGCGCCTTTTTTCACTTTCGGCGCCCTCCGGTGGTAAAAAGACAAACGTCCAGCTTTTGCTGCCACAGCAAAGGTGCCAGCGGGGAAAAGTAATGCTGGTTCTCACTGCCTCCTGGAACTCTTTCAAATGCCACAGACAATTTGGCCCTCTCTGCTTTCCTGCGGACTCCATCCTCAAAAGCACCTGTTTTCGCTTTCGGCAGCCTCCGGAGCAAAAAAGACAAACGTCCAGCTTTTGCTGCCACAGCAAAGGTGCCAGCGGGGAAAAGTAATGCTGGTTCTCACTGCCTCCTGGAACCCTTTCAAATGCCCCAGACAATTTGGCCCTCTCTGCTTTCCTGCGGACTCCATCCTCAAAAGCACCTGTTTTCGCTTTCGGCAGCGTCCGGAGCAAAAAAGACAAACGTCCAGCTTTTGCTGCCACAGCAAAGGTGCCAGCGGGGAAAAGTAATGCTGGTTCTCACTGCCTCCTGGAACCCTTTCAAATGCCACAGACAATTTGGCCCTCTCTGCTTTCCTGCGGACTCCATCCTCAAAAGCACCTGTTTTCGCTTTCGGCAGCCTCCGGAGCAAAAAAGACAAACGTCCAGCTTTTGCTGCCACAGCAAAGGTGCCAGCGGGGAAAAGTAATGCTGGTTCTCACTGCCTCCTGGAACCCTTTCAAATGCCCCAGACAATTAAGCCCTCTCTGCTTTCCTGTGGACTCTATCCTCAAAAGCGCCTTTTTTCACTTTCGGCGCCCTCCGGTGGTAAAAAGACAAACGTCCAGCTTTTGCTGCCACAGCAAAGGTGCCAGCGGGGAAAAGTGATGCTGGTTCTCACTGCCTCCTGGAACTCTTTCAAATGCCACAGACAATTTGGCCCTCTCTGCTTTCCTGCGGACTCTAACCTCAAAAGCGCCTTTTTTCACTTTCAGCGCCCTCCGGAGCAAAAAAGACAAACGTCCAGCTTTTGCTGCCACAGCAAAGGTGCCAGCGGGGAAAAGTAATGCTGGTTCTCACTGCCTCCTGGAACCCTTTCAAATGCCCCAGACAATTAAGCCCTCTCTGCTTTCCTGCTGACTCTATCCTCAAAAGCGCCTTTTTTCACTTTCGGCGCCCTCCGGTGGTAAAAAGACAAACGTCCAGCTTTTGCTGCCACAGCAAAGGTGCCAGCGGGGAAAAGTGATGCTGGTTCTCACTGTCTCCTGGAACTCTTTCAAATGCCACAGACAATTTGGCCCTCTCTGCTTTCCTGCGGACTCCATCCTCAAAAGCACCTGTTTTCGCTTTCAGCAGCCTCCGGAGCAAAAAAGACAAACGTCCAGCTTTTGCTGCCACAGCAAAGGTGCCAGCGGGGAAAAGTAATGCTGGTTCTCACTGCCTCCTGGAACCCTTTCAAATGCCCCAGACAATTTGGCCCTCTCTGCTTTCCTGCGGACTCCATCCTCAAAAGCACCTGTTTTCGCTTTCGGCAGCGTCCGGAGCAAAAAAGACAAACGTCCAGCTTTTGTTGCCACAGCAAAGGTGCCAGCGGGGAAAAGTAATGCTGGTTCTCACTGCCTCCTGGAACCCTTTCAAATGCCACAGACAATTTGGCCCTCTCTGCTTTCCTGCGGACTCCATCCTCAAAAGCACCTGTTTTCGCTTTCGGCAGCCTCCGGAGCAAAAAAGACAAACGTCCAGCTTTTGCTGCCACAGCAAAGGTGCCAGCGGGGAAAAGTAATGCTGGTTCTCACTGCCTCCTGGAACCCTTTCAAATGCCCCAGACAATTAAGCCCTCTCTGCTTTCCTGTGGACTCTATCCTCAAAAGCGCCTTTTTTCACTTTCGGCGCCCTCCGGTGGTAAAAAGACAAACGTCCAGCTTTTGCTGCCACAGCAAAGGTGCCAGCGGGGAAAAGTGATGCTGGTTCTCACTGCCTCCTGGAACTCTTTCAAATGCCACAGACAATTTGGCCCTCTCTGCTTTCCTGCGGACTCCATCCTCAAAAGCACCTATTTTCGCTTTCGGCAGCCTCCGGAGCAAAAAAGACAAACGTCCAGCTTTTGCTGCCACAGCAAAGGTGCCAGCGGGGAAAAGTAATGCTGGTTCTCACTGCCTCCTGGAACCTGTTCAAATGTCCCAGACAATTTGGCCCTCTCTGCTTTCCTGCGCACTCCATCCTCAAAAGCACCTGTTTTCGCTTTCGGCAGCCTCCGGAGCAAAAAAGACAAACGGCCAGCTTTTGCTGCCTCAGCAAAGGTGCCAGCGGGGAAAAGTAATGCTGGTTCTCACTGCCTCCTGGAACCCTTTCAAATGCCACAGACAATTTGGCCCTCTCTGCTTTCCTGCGGACTCCATCCTCAAAAGCACCTGTTTTCGCTTTCGGCAGCCTCCGGAGCAAAAAAGACAAATGTCCAGCTTTTGCTGCCACAGCAAAGGTGCCAGTGGGGAAAAGTAATGCTGGTTCTCACTGCCTCCTGGAACCCTTTCAAATGCCCCTGACAATTTGGCCCTCTCTGCTTTCCTGCGGACTCTATCCTCAAAAGCGCCTTTTTTCACTTTCGGCGCCCTCCGGTGGTAAAAAGAAAAACGTCCAGCTTTTGCTGCCACAGCAAAGGTGCCAGCGGGGAAAAGTAATGCTGGTTCTCACTGCCTCCTGGAACTCTTTCAAATGCCACAGACAATTTGGCCCTCTCTGCTTTCCTGCGGACTCCATCCTCAAAAGCACCTGTTTTCGCTTTCGGCAGCCTCCGGAGCAAAAAAGACAAACGTCCAGCTTTTGCTGCCACAGCACAGGTGCCAGCGGGGAAAAGTAATGCTGGTTCTCACTGCCTCCTGGAACCCTTTCAAATGCCCCAGACAATTTGGCCCTCTCTGCTTTCCTGCGGACTCCATCCTCAAAAGCACCTGTTTTCGCTTTCGGCAGCCTCCGGAGCAAAAAAGACAAACGTCCAGCTTTTGCTGCCACAGCAAAGGTGCCAGCGGGGAAAAGTAATGCTGGTTCTCACTGCCTCCTGGAACCCTTTCAAATGCCACAGACAATTTGGCCCTCTCTGCTTTCCTGCGGACTCCATCCTCAAAAGCACCTGTTTTCGCTTTCGGCAGCCTCCGGAGCAAAAAAGACAAACGTCCAGCTTTTGCTGCCACAGCAAAGGTGCCAGCGGGGAAAAGTAATGCTGGTTCTCACTGCCTCCTGGAACCTCTTCAAATGCCCCAGACAATTTGGCCCTCTCTGCTTTCCTGCGGACTCCATCCTCAAAAGAACCTGTTTTCGCTTTCGGCAACCTCGGGAGCAAAAAAGACAGACGTCCAGCTTTTGCTGCCACAGCAAAGGTGCCAGCGGGGAAAAGTAATGCTGGTTCTCACTGCCTCCTGGAACCCTTTCAAATGCCACAGACAATTTGGCCCTCTCTGCTTTCCTGCGGACTCCATCCTCAAAAGCACCTATTTTTGCTTTCGGCGCCCTCCGGAGCAAAAAAGACAAACGTCCAGCTTTTGCTGCCACAGCAAAGGTGCCAGCGGGGAAAAGTAATGCTGGTTCTCACTGCCTCCTGGAACCCTTTCAAATGCCACAGACAATTTGGCCCTCTCTGCTTTCCTGTGGACTCCATCCTCAAAAGCACCTGTTTTCGCTTTCGGCAGCCTCCGGAGCAAAAAAGACAAACGTCCAGCTTTTGCTGCCACAGCAAAGGTGCCAGCGGGGAAAAGTAATGCTGGTTCTCACTGCCTCCTGGAACCCTTTCAAATGCCACAGACAATTTGGCCCTCTCTGCTTTCCTGCGGACTCCATCCTCAAAAGCACCTGTTTTCGCTTTCGGCAGCCTCCGGAGCAAAAAAGACAAACGTCCAGCTTTTGCTGCCACAGCAAAGGTGCCAGCGGGGAAAAGTAATGCTGGTTCTCACTGCCTCCTGGAACCCTTTCAAATGCCACAGACAATTTGGCCCTCTCTGCTTTCCTGCGGACTCCATCCTCAAAAGCACCTGTTTTCGCTTTCGGCAACCTCCGGAGCAAAAAAGACAAACGTCCAGCTTTTGCTGCCACAGCAAAGGTGCCAGCGGGGAAAAGTAATGCTGGTTCTCACTGCCTCCTGGAACCCTTTCAAATGCCCCTGACAATTTGGCCCTCTCTGCTTTCCTGCGGACTCCATCCTCAAAAGCACCTGTTTTCGCTTTCGGCAGCCTCCGGAGCAAAAAAGACAAACGTCCAGCTTTTGCTGCCACAGCAAAGGTGCCAGCGGGGAAAAGTAATGCTGGTTCTCACTGCCTCCTGGAACCCTTTCAAATGCCACAGACAATTTGGCCCTCTCTGCTTTCCTGTGGACTCCATCCTCAAAAGCACCTGTTTTCGCTTTCGGCAGCCTCCGGAGCAAAAAAGACAAACGTCCAGCTTTTGCTGCCACAGCAAAGGTGCCAGCGGGGAAAAGTAATGCTGGTTCTCACTGCCTCCTGGAACCCTTTCAAATGCCCCAGACAATTTGGCCCTCTCTGCTTTCCTGCGGACTCCATCCTCAAAAGCACCTGTTTTCGCTTTCGGCAGCCTCCGGAGCAAAAAAGACAAACGTCCAGCTTTTGCTGCCACAGCAAAGGTGCCAGCGGGGAAAAGTAATGCTGGTTCTCACTGCCTCCTGGAACCCTTTCAAATGCCCCTGACAATTAAGCCCTCTCTGCTTTCCTGCGGACTCTATCCTCAAAAGCACCTTTTTTCACTTTCGGCGCCCTCCGGTGGTAAAAAGACAAACGTCCAGCTTTTGCTGCCACAGCAAAGGTGCCAGCGGGGAAAAGTGATGCTGGTTCTCACTGCCTCCTGGAACTTTTTCAAATGCCACAGACAATTTGGCCCTCTCTGCTTTCCTGCGGACTCCATCCTCAAAAGCACCTATTTTCGCTTTCGGCAGCCTCCGGAGCAAAAAAGACAAACGTCCAGCTTTTGCTGCCACAGCAAAGGTGCCAGCGGGGAAAAGTAATGCTGGTTCTCACTGCCTCCTGGAACCTGTTCAAATGCCCCAGACAATTTGGCCCTCTCTGCTTTCCTGCGGACTCCATCCTCAAAAGCACCTGTTTTCGCTTTCGGCAGCCTCCGGAGCAAAAAAGACAAACGTCCAGCTTTTGCTGCCACAGCAAAGGTGCCAGCGGGGAAAAGTAATGCTGGTTCTCACTGCCTCCTGGAACTCCTTCAAATGCCCCAGACAATTTGGCTCTCTCTGCTTTCCTGCGGACTCCATCCTCAAAAGCACCTGTTTTCGCTTTCGGCAGCCTCCGGAGCAAAAAAGACAAACGTCCAGCTTTTGCTGCCACAGCAAACGTACCAGCGGGGAAAAGTAATGCTGGTTCTCACTGCCTCCTGGAACCTCTTCAAATGCCACAGACATTTTGGCCCTCTCTGCTTTCCTGCGGACTCCATCCTCAAAAGCACCTGTTTTCGCTTTCGGCAGCCTCCGGAGCAAAAAAGACAAACGTCCAGCTTTTGCTGCCACAGCAAAGGTGCCAGCGGGGAAAAGTAATGCTGGTTCTCACTGCCTCCTGGAACCCTTTCAAATGCCACAGACAATTTGGCCCTCTCTGCTTTCCTGCGGACTCCATCCTCAAAAGCACCTGTTTTCGCTTTCGGCAGCCTCCGGAGCAAAAAAGACAAACGTCCAGCTTTTGCTGCCACAGCAAAGGTGCCCGCGGGGAAAAGTAATGCTGGTTCTCACTGCCTCCTGGAACCCTTTCAAATACCCCAGACAATTTGGCCCTCTCTGCTTTCCTGCGGACTCCATCCTCAAAAGCACCTGTTTTCGCTTTCGGCAGCCTCCGGAGCAAAAAAGACAAACGTCCAGCTTTTGCTGCCACAGCAAAGGTGCCAGCGGGGAAAAGTAATGCTGGTTCTCACTGCCTCCTGGAACCCTTTCAAATGCCACAGACAATTTGGCCCTCTCTGCTTTCCTGCGGACTCCATCCTCAAAAGAACCTATTTTCGCTTTCGGCAGCCTCCGGAGCAAAAAAGACAAACGTCCAGCTTTTGCTGCCACAGCAAAGGTGCCAGCGGGGAAAAGTAATGCTGGTTCTCACTGCCTCCTGGAACCCTTTCAAATGCCACAGACAATTTGGCCCTCTCTGCTTTCCTGCGGACTCCATCCTCAAAAGAACCTATTTTCGCTTTCGGCAGCCTCCGGAGCAAAAAAGACAAACGTCCAGCTTTTGCTGCCACAGCAAAGGTGCCAGCGGGGAAAAGTAATGCTGGTTCTCACTGCCTCCTGGAACTCCTTCAAATGCCCCAGACAATTTGGCTCTCTCTGCTTTCCTGCGGACTCCATCCTCAAAAGCACCTGTTTTCGCTTTCGGCAGCCTCCGGAGCAAAAAAGACAAACATCCAGCTTTTGCTGCCACAGCAAAGGTGCCAGCGGGGAAAAGTAATGCTGGTTCTCACTGCCTCCTGGAACCCTTTCAAATGCCCCAGACAATTTGGCCCTCTCTGCTTTCCTGCGGACTCCATCCTCAAAAGCACCTGTTTTCGCTTTCGGCAGCCTCCGGAGCAAAAAAGACAAACGTCCAGCTTTTGCTGCCACAGCAAAGGTGCCAGCGGGGAAAAGTGATGCTGGTTCTCACTGCCTCCTGTAACTTTTTCAAATGCCACAGACAATTTGGCCCTCTCTGCTTTCCTGCGGACTCCATCCTCAAAAGCACCTATTTTCGCTTTCGGCAGCCTCCGGAGCAAAAAAGACAAACGTCCAGCTTTTGCTGCCACAGCAAACGTGCCAGCGGGGAAAAGTAATGCTGGTTCTCACTGCCTCCTGGAACCTCTTCAAATGCCCCAGACAATTTGGCCCTCTCTGCTTTCCTGCGGACTCCATCCTCAAAAGCACCTGTTTTCGCTTTCGGCAACCTCCGGAGCAAAAAAGACAAACGTCCAGCTTTTGCTGCCACAACAAAGGTGCCAGCGGGGAAAAGTGATGCTGGTTCTCACTGCCTCCTGGAACTCCTTCAAATGCCACAGACAATTTGGCTCTCTCTGCTTTCCTGCGGACTCCATCCTCAAAAGCACCTGTTTTCGCTTTCGGCAGCCTCCGGAGCAAAAAAGACAAACGTCCAGCTTTTGCTGCCACAGCAAACGTGCCAGCGGGGAAAAGTAATGCTGGTTCTCACTGCCTCCTGGAACCTCTTCAAATGCCACAGACATTTTGGCCCTCTCTGCTTTCCTGCGGACTCCATCCTCAAAAGCACCTGTTTTCGCTTTCGGCAACCTCCGGAGCAAAAAAGACAAACGTCCAGCTTTTGCTGCCACAGCAAAGGTGCCAGCGAGGAAAAGTAATGCTGGTTCTCACTGCCTCCTGGAACCCTTTCAAATGCCACAGACAATTTGGCCCTCTCTGCTTTCCTGCGGACTCCATCCTCAAAAGCACCTGTTTTCGCTTTCGGCAGCCTCCGGAGCAAAAAAGACAAACGTCCAGCTTTTGCTGCCACAGCAAAGGTGCCCGCGGGGAAAAGTAATGCTGGTTCTCACTGCCTCCTGGAACCCTTTCAAATACCCCAGACAATTTGGCCCTCTCTGCTTTCCTGCGGACTCCATCCTCAAAAGCACCTGTTTTCGCTTTCGGCAGCCTCCGGAGCAAAAAAGACAAACGTCCAGCTTTTGCTGCCACAGCAAAGGTGCCAGCGGGGAAAAGTAATGCTGGTTCTCACTGCCTCCTGGAACCCTTTCAAATGCCCCTGACAATTTGGCCCTCTCTGCTTTCCTGAGGACTCCATCCTCAAAAGAACCTATTTTCGCTTTCGGCAGCCTCCGGAGCAAAAAAGACAAACGTCCAGCTTTTGCTGCCACAGCAAAGGTGCCAGCGGGGAAAAGTAATGCTGGTTCTCACTGCCTCCTGGAACCCTTTCAAATGCCACAGACAATTTGGCCCTCTCTGCTTTCCTGCGGACTCCATCCTCAAAAGCACCTGTTTTCGCTTTCGGCAGCCTCCGGAGCAAAAAAGACAAACGTCCAGCTTTTGCTGCCACAGCAAAGGTGCCAGCGGGGAAAAGTAATGCTGGTTCTCACTGCCTCCTGGAACTCCTTCAAATGCCCCAGACAATTTGGCTCTCTCTGCTTTCCTGCGGACTCCATCCTCAAAAGCACCTGTTTTCGCTTTCGGCAGCCTCCGGAGCAAAAAAGACAAACGTCCAGCTTTTGCTGCCACAGCAAACGTGCCAGCGGGGAAAAGTAATGCTGGTTCTCACTGCCTCCTGGAACCTCTTCAAATGCCACAGACATTTTGGCCCTCTCTGCTTTCCTGCGGACTCCATCCTCAAAAGCACCTGTTTTCGCTTTCAGCAACCTCCGGAGCAAAAAAGACAAACGTCCAGCTTTTGCTGCCACAACAAAGGTGCCAGCGGGGAAAAGTAATGCTGGTTCTCACTGCCTCCTGGAACTCCTTCAAATGCCCCAGACAATTTGGCTCTCTCTGCTTTCCTGCGGACTCCATCCTCAAAAGCACCTGTTTTCGCTTTCGGCAGCCTCCGGAGCAAAAAAGACAAACGTCCAGCTTTTGCTGCCACAGCAAACGTGCCAGCGGGGAAAAGTAATGCTGGTTCTCACTGCCTCCTGGAACCTCTTCAAATGCCACAGACATTTTGGCCCTCTCTGCTTTCCTGCGGACTCCATCCTCAAAACCACCTGTTTTCGCTTTCGGCAACCTCCGGAGCAAAAAAGACAAACGTCCAGCTTTTGCTGCCACAGCAAAGGTGCCAGCGGGGAAAAGTAATGCTGGTTCTCACTGCCTCCTGGAACCTGTTCAAATGCCCCAGACAATTTGGCCCTCTCTGCTTTCCTGCGGACTCCATCCTCAAAAGCACCTGTTTTCGCTTTCGGCAGCCTCCGGAGCAAAAAAGACAAACGTCCAGCTTTTGCTGCCACAACAAAGGTGCCAGCGGGGAAAAGTAATGCTGGTTCTCACTGCCTCCTGGAACTCCTTCAAATGCCCCAGACAATTTGGCTCTCTCTGCTTTCCTGCGGACTCCATCCTCAAAAGCACCTGTTTTCGCTTTCGGCAGCCTCCGGAGCAAAAAAGACAAACGTCCAGCTTTTGCTGCCACAGCAAACGTGCCAGCGGGGAAAAGTAATGCTGGTTCTCACTGCCTCCTGGAACCTCTTCAAATGCCACAGACATTTTGGCCCTCTCTGCTTTCCTGCGGACTCCATCCTCAAAAGCACCTGTTTTCGCTTTCGGCAGCCTCCGGAGCAAAAAAGACAAACGTCCAGCTTTTGCTGCCACAGCAAAGGTGCCAGCGGGGAAAAGTAATGCTGGTTCTCACTGCCTCCTGGAACCCTTTCAAATGCCCCAGACAATTAAGCCCTCTCTGCTTTCCTGCGGACTCCATCCTCAAAAGCGCCTTTTTTCACTTTCGGCGCCCTCCGGTGGTAAAAAGACAAACGTCCAGCTTTTGCTGCCACAGCAAAGGTGCCAGCGGGGAAAAGTAATGCTGGTTCTCACTGCCTCCTGGAACCCTTTCAAATGCCACAGACAATTTGGCCCTCTCTGCTTTCCTGCGGACTCCATCCTCAAAAGAACCTATTTTCCCTTTCGGCAGCCTCCAGAGCAAAAAAGACAAACGTCCAGCTTTTGCTGCCACAGCAAAGGTGCCAGCGGGGAAAAGTAATGCTGGTTCTCACTGCCTCCTGGAACCCTTTCAAATGCCACAGACAATTTGGCCCTCTCTGCTTTCCTGCGGACTCCATCCTCAAAAGCACCTGTTTTCGCTTTCGGCAGCCTCCGGAGCAAAAAAGACAAACGTCCAGCTTTTGCTGCCACAGCAAAGGTGCCAGCGGGGAAAAGTAATGCTGGTTCTCACTGCCTCCTGGAACTCCTTCAAATGCCCCAGACAATTTGGCTCTCTCTGCTTTCCTGCGGACTCCATCCTCAAAAGCACCTGTTTTCGCTTTCGGCAGCCTCCGGAGCAAAAAAGACAAACGTCCAGCTTTTGCTGCCACAGCAAACGTGCCAGCGGGGAAAAGTAATGCTGGTTCTCACTGCCTCCTGGAACCTCTTCAAATGCCACAGACATTTTGGCCCTCTCTGCTTTCCTGCGGACTCCATCCTCAAAAGCACCTGTTTTCGCTTTCGGCAACCTCCGGAGCAAAAAAGACAAACGTCCAGCTTTTGCTGCCACAACAAAGGTGCCAGCGGGGAAAAGTAATGCTGGTTCTCACTGCCTCCTGGAACTCCTTCAAATGCCCCAGACAATTTGGCTCTCTCTGCTTTCCTGCGGACTCCATCCTCAAAAGCACCTGTTTTCGCTTTCGGCAGCCTCCGGAGCAAAAAAGACAAACGTCCAGCTTTTGCTGCCACAGCAAACGTGCCAGCGGGGAAAAGTAATGCTGGTTCTCACTGCCTCCTGGAACCTCTTCAAATGCCACAGACATTTTGGCCCTCTCTGCTTTCCTGCGGACTCCATCCTCAAAACCACCTGTTTTCGCTTTCGGCAACCTCCGGAGCAAAAAAGACAAACGTCCAGCTTTTGCTGCCACAGCAAAGGTGCCAGCGGGGAAAAGTAATGCTGGTTCTCACTGCCTCCTGGAACCTGTTCAAATGCCCCAGACAATTTGGCCCTCTCTGCTTTCCTGCGGACTCCATCCTCAAAAGCACCTGTTTTCGCTTTCGGCAGCCTCCGGAGCAAAAAAGACAAACGTCCAGCTTTTGCTGCCACAACAAAGGTGCCAGCGGGGAAAAGTAATGCTGGTTCTCACTGCCTCCTGGAACTCCTTCAAATGCCCCAGACAATTTGGCTCTCTCTGCTTTCCTGCGGACTCCATCCTCAAAAGCACCTGTTTTCGCTTTCGGCAGCCTCCGGAGCAAAAAAGACAAACGTCCAGCTTTTGCTGCCACAGCAAACGTGCCAGCGGGGAAAAGTAATGCTGGTTCTCACTGCCTCCTGGAACCTCTTCAAATGCCACAGACATTTTGGCCCTCTCTGCTTTCCTGCGGACTCCATCCTCAAAAGCACCTGTTTTCGCTTTCGGCAGCCTCCGGAGCAAAAAAGACAAACGTCCAGCTTTTGCTGCCACAGCAAAGGTGCCAGCGGGGAAAAGTAATGCTGGTTCTCACTGCCTCCTGGAACCCTTTCAAATGCCCCAGACAATTAAGCCCTCTCTGCTTTCCTGCGGACTCCATCCTCAAAAGCGCCTTTTTTCACTTTCGGCGCCCTCCGGTGGTAAAAAGACAAACGTCCAGCTTTTGCTGCCACAGCAAAGGTGCCAGCGGGGAAAAGTAATGCTGGTTCTCACTGCCTCCTGGAACCCTTTCAAATGCCACAGACAATTTGGCCCTCTCTGCTTTCCTGCGGACTCCATCCTCAAAAGAACCTATTTTCCCTTTCGGCAGCCTCCAGAGCAAAAAAGACAAACGTCCAGCTTTTGCTGCCACAGCAAAGGTGCCAGCGGGGAAAAGTAATGCTGGTTCTCACTGCCTCCTGGAACCCTTTCAAATGCCACAGACAATTTGGCCCTCTCTGCTTTCCTGCGGACTCCATCCTCAAAAGCACCTGTTTTCGCTTTCGGCAGCCTCCGGAGCAAAAAAGACAAACGTCCAGCTTTTGCTGCCACAGCAAAGGTGCCAGCGGGGAAAAGTAATGCTGGTTCTCACTGCCTCCTGGAACTCCTTCAAATGCCCCAGACAATTTGGCTCTCTCTGCTTTCCTGCGGACTCCATCCTCAAAAGCACCTGTTTTCGCTTTCGGCAGCCTCCGGAGCAAAAAAGACAAACGTCCAGCTTTTACTGCCACAGCAAACGTGCCAGCGGGGAAAAGTAATGCTGGTTCTCACTGCCTCCTGGAACCTCTTCAAATACCCCAGACAATTTGGCCCTCTCTGCTTTCCTGCGGACTCCATCCTCAAAAGCACCTGTTTTCGCTTTCGGCAGCCTCCGGAGCAAAAAAGACAAACGTCCAGCTTTTGCTGCCACAGCAAAGGTGCCAGCGGGGAAAAGTAATGCTGGTTCTCACTGCCTCCTGGAACCCTTTCAAATGCCACAGACAATTTGGCCCTCTCTGCTTTCCTGCGGACTCCATCCTCAAAAGAACCTATTTTCCCTTTCGGCAGCCTCCGGAGCAAAAAAGACAAACGTCCAGCTTTTGCTGCCACAGCAAAGGTGCCAGCGGGGAAAAGTAATGCTGGTTCTCACTGCCTCCTGGAACCCTTTCAAATGCCACAGACAATTTGGCCCTCTCTGCTTTCCTGCGGACTCCATCCTCAAAAGCACCTGTTTTCGCTTTCGGCAGCCTCCGGAGCAAAAAAGACAAACGTCCAGCTTTTGCTGCCACAGCAAAGGTGCCAGCGGGGAAAAGTAATGCTGGTTCTCACTGCCTCCTGGAACTCCTTCAAATGCCCCAGACAATTTGGCTCTCTCTGCTTTCCTGCGGACTCCATCCTCAAAAGCACCTGTTTTCGCTTTCGGCAGCCTCCGGAGCAAAAAAGACAAACATCCAGCTTTTGCTGCCACAGCAAAGGTGCCAGCGGGGAAAAGTAATGCTGGTTCTCACTGCCTCCTGGAACCCTTTCAAATGCCCCAGACAATTTGGCCCTCTCTGCTTTCCTGCGGACTCCATCCTCAAAAGCACCTGTTTTCGCTTTCGGCAGCGTCCGGAGCAAAAAAGACAAACGGCCAGCTTTTGCTGCCACAGCAAAGGTGCCAGCGGGGAAAAGTAATGCTGGTTCTCACTGCCTCCTGGAACCCTTTCAAATGCCCCTGACAATTTGGCCCTCTCTGCTTTCCTGCGGACTCTATCCTCAAAAGCGCCTTTTTTCACTTTCGGCGCCCTCCGGTGGTAAAAAGACAAACGTCCAGCTTTTGCTGCCACAGCAAAGGTGCCAGCGGGGAAAAGTGATGCTGGTTCTCACTGCCTCCTGGAACTTTTTCAAATGCCACAGACAATTTGGCCCTCTCTGCTTTCCTGCGGACTCCATCCTCAAAAGCACCTATTTTCGCTTTCGGCAGCCTCCGGAGCAAAAAAGACAAACGTCCAGCTTTTGCTGCCACAGCAAAGGTGCCAGCGGGGAAAAGTAATGCTGGTTCTCACTGCCTCCTGGAACCCTTTCAAATGCCCCTGACAATTTGGCCCTCTCTGCTTTCCTGAGGACTCCATCCTCAAAAGAACCTATTTTCCCTTTCGGCAGCCTCCGGAGCAAAAAAGACAAACGTCCAGCTTTTGCTGCCACAGCAAAGGTGCCAGCGGGGAAAAGTAATGCTGGTTCTCACTGCCTCCTGGAACCCTTTCAAATGCCACAGACAATTTGGCCCTCTCTGCTTTCCTGCGGACTCCATCCTCAAAAGCACCTGTTTTCGCTTTCGGCAGCCTCCGGAGCAAAAAAGACAAACGTCCAGCTTTTGCTGCCACAGCAAAGGTGCCAGCGGGGAAAAGTAATGCTGGTTCTCACTGCCTCCTGGAACTCCTTCAAATGCCCCAGACAATTTGGCTCTCTCTGCTTTCCTGCGGACTCCATCCTCAAAAGCACCTGTTTTCGCTTTCGGCAGCCTCCGGAGCAAAAAAGACAAACGTCCAGCTTTTGCTGCCACAGCAAACGTGCCAGCGGGGAAAAGTAATGCTGGTTCTCACTGCCTCCTGGAACCTCTTCAAATGCCACAGACATTTTGGCCCTCTCTGCTTTCCTGCGGACTCCATCCTCAAAAGCACCTGTTTTCGCTTTCGGCAACCTCCGGAGCAAAAAAGACAAACGTCCAGCTTTTGCTGCCACAACAAAGGTGCCAGCGGGGAAAAGTAATGCTGGTTCTCACTGCCTCCTGGAACTCCTTCAAATGCCCCAGACAATTTGGCTCTCTCTGCTTTCCTGCGGACTCCATCCTCAAAAGCACCTGTTTTCGCTTTCGGCAGCCTCCGGAGCAAAAAAGACAAACGTCCAGCTTTTGCTGCCACAGCAAAGGTGCCAGCGGGGAAAAGTAATGCTGGTTCTCACTGCCTCCTGGAACCTCTTCAAATGCCACAGACATTTTGGCTCTCTCTGCTTTCCTGCGGACTCCATCCTCAAAAGCACCTGTTTTCGCTTTCGGCAACCTCCGGAGCAAAAAAGACAAACGTCCAGCTTTTGCTGCCACAGCAAAGGTGCCAGCGGGGAAAAGTAATGCTGGTTCTCACTGCCTCCTGGAACCTGTTCAAATGCCCCAGACAATTTGGCCCTCTCTGCTTTCCTGCGGACTCCATCCTCAAAAGCACCTGTTTTCGCTTTCGGCAGCCTCCGGAGCAAAAAAGACAAACGTCCAGCTTTTGCTGCCACAACAAAGGTGCCAGCGGGGAAAAGTAATGCTGGTTCTCACTGCCTCCTGGAACTCCTTCAAATGCCCCAGACAATTTGGCTCTCTCTGCTTTCCTGCGGACTCCATCCTCAAAAGCACCTGTTTTCGCTTTCGGCAGCCTCCGGAGCAAAAAAGACAAACGTCCAGCTTTTGCTGCCACAGCAAAGGTGCCAGCGGGGAAAAGTAATGCTGGTTCTCACTGCCTCCTGGAACCCTTTCAAATGCCACAGACAATTTGGCCCTCTCTGCTTTCCTGCGGACTCCATCCTCAAAAGAACCTATTTTCCCTTTTGGCAGCCTCCAGAGCAAAAAAGACAAACGTCCAGCTTTTGCTGCCACAGCAAAGGTGCCAGCGGGGAAAAGTAATGCTGGTTCTCACTGCCTCCTGGAACCCTTTCAAATGCCACAGACAATTTGGCCCTCTCTGCTTTCCTGCGGACTCCATCCTCAAAAGCACCTGTTTTCGCTTTCGGCAGCCTCCGGAGCAAAAAAGACAAACGTCCAGCTTTTGCTGCCACAGCAAAGGTGCCAGCGGGGAAAAGTAATGCTGGTTCTCACTGCCTCCTGGAACTCCTTCAAATGCCCCAGACAATTTGGCTCTCTCTGCTTTCCTGCGGACTCCATCCTCAAAAGCACCTGTTTTCGCTTTCGGCAGCCTCCGGAGCAAAAAAGACAAACGTCCAGCTTTTACTGCCACAGCAAACGTGCCAGCGGGGAAAAGTAATGCTGGTTCTCACTGCCTCCTGGAACCTCTTCAAATGCCACAGACATTTTGGCCCTCTCTGCTTTCCTGCGGACTCCATCCTCAAAAGCACCTGTTTTCGCTTTCGGCAACCTCCGGAGCAAAAAAGACAAACGTCCAGCTTTTGCTGCCACAGCAAAGGTGCCAGCGGGGAAAAGTAATGCTGGTTCTCACTGCCTCCTGGAACCCTTTCAAATGCCACAGACAATTTGGCCCTCTCTGCTTTCCTGCGGACTCCATCCTCAAAAGCACCTGTTTTCGCTTTCGGCAGCCTCCGGAGCAAAAAAGACAAACGTCCAGCTTTTGCTGCCACAACAAAGGTGCCAGCGGGGAAAAGTAATGCTGGTTCTCACTGCCTCCTGGAACTCCTTCAAATGCCACAGACAATTTGGCTCTCTCTGCTTTCCTGCGGACTCCATCCTCAAAAGCACCTGTTTTCGCTTTCGGCAACCTCCGGAGCAAAAAAGACAAACGTCCAGCTTTTGCTGCCACAGCAAACGTGCCAGCGGGGAAAAGTAATGCTGGTTCTCACTGCCTCCTGGAACCTCTTCAAATGCCACAGACATTTTGGCCCTCTCTGCTTTCCTGCGGACTCCATCCTCAAAAGCACCTGTTTTCGCTTTCGGCAACCTCCGGAGCAAAAAAGACAAACGTCCAGCTTTTGCTGCCACAGCAAAGGTGCCAGCGGGGAAAAGTAATGCTGGTTCTCACTGCCTCCTGGAACCCTTTCAAATGCCACAGACAATTTGGCCCTCTCTGCTTTCCTGCGGACTCCATCCTCAAAAGCACCTGTTTTCGCTTTCGGCAGCCTCCGGAGCAAAAAAGACAAACGTCCAGCTTTTGCTGCCACAGCAAAGGTGCCCGCGGGGAAAAGTAATGCTGGTTCTCACTGCCTCCTGGAACCCTTTCAAATGCCACAGACAATTTGGCCCTCTCTGCTTTCCTGCGGACTCCATCCTCAAAAGCACCTGTTTTCGCTTTCGGCAGCCTCCGGAGCAAAAAAGACAAACGTCCAGCTTTTGCTGCCACAGCAAAGGTGCCAGCGGGGAAAAGTAATGCTGGTTCTCACTGCCTCCTGGAACCCTTTCAAATGCCCCAGACAATTTGGCCCTCTCTGCTTTCCTGCGGACTCCATCCTCAAAAGCACCTGTTTTCGCTTTCGGCAGCGTCCGGAGCAAAAAAGACAAACGTCCAGCTTTTGCTGCCACAGCAAAGGTGCCAGCGGGGAAAAGTAATGCTGGTTCTCACTGCCTCCTGGAACCCTTTCAAATGCCCCTGACAATTTGGCCCTCTCTGCTTTCCTGCGGACTCTATCCTCAAAAGCGCCTTTTTTCACTTTCGGCGCCCTCCGGTGGTAAAAAGACAAACGTCCAGCTTTTGCTGCCACAGCAAAGGTGCCAGCGGGGAAAAGTGATGCTGGTTCTCACTGCCTCCTGGAACTTTTTCAAATGCCACAGACAATTTGGCCCTCTCTGCTTTCCTGCGGACTCCATCCTCAAAAGCACCTATTTTCGCTTTCGGCAGCCTCCGGAGCAAAAAAGACAAACGTCCAGCTTTTGCTGCCACAGCAAAGGTGCCAGCGGGGAAAAGTAATGCTGGTTCTCACTGCCTCCTGGAACCCTTTCAAATGCCCCTGACAATTTGGCCCTCTCTGCTTTCCTGAGGACTCCATCCTCAAAAGAACCTATTTTCCCTTTCGGCAGCCTCCGGAGCAAAAAAGACAAACGTCCAGCTTTTGCTGCCACAGCAAAGGTGCCAGCGGGGAAAAGTAATGCTGGTTCTCACTGCCTCCTGGAACCCTTTCAAATGCCACAGACAATTTGGCCCTCTCTGCTTTCCTGCGGACTCCATCCTCAAAAGCACCTGTTTTCGCTTTCGGCAGCCTCCGGAGCAAAAAAGACAAACGTCCAGCTTTTGCTGCCACAGCAAAGGTGCCAGCGGGGAAAAGTAATGCTGGTTCTCACTGCCTCCTGGAACTCCTTCAAATGCCCCAGACAATTTGGCCCTCTCTGCTTTCCTGCGGACTCCATCCTCAAAAGCACCTGTTTTCGCTTTCGGCAGCCTCCGGAGCAAAAAAGACAAACGTCCAGCTTTTGCTGCCACAGCAAACGTGCCAGCGGGGAAAAGTAATGCTGGTTCTCACTGCCTCCTGGAACCTCTTCAAATGCCACAGACATTTTGGCCCTCTCTGCTTTCCTGCGGACTCCATCCTCAAAAGCACCTGTTTTCGCTTTCGGCAACCTCCGGAGCAAAAAAGACAAACGTCCAGCTTTTGCTGCCACAACAAAGGTGCCAGCGGGGAAAAGTAATGCTGGTTCTCACTGCCTCCTGGAACTCCTTCAAATGCCCCAGACAATTTGGCTCTCTCTGCTTTCCTGCGGACTCCATCCTCAAAAGCACCTGTTTTCGCTTTCGGCAGCCTCCGGAGCAAAAAAGACAAACGTCCAGCTTTTGCTGCCACAGCAAACGTGCCAGCGGGGAAAAGTAATGCTGGTTCTCACTGCCTCCTGGAACCTCTTCAAATGCCACAGACATTTTGGCCCTCTCTGCTTTCCTGCGGACTCCATCCTCAAAAGCACCTGTTTTCGCTTTCGGCAACCTCCGGAGCAAAAAAGACAAACGTCCAGCTTTTGCTGCCACAGCAAAGGTGCCAGCGGGGAAAAGTAATGCTGGTTCTCACTGCCTCCTGGAACCTGTTCAAATGCCCCAGACAATTTGGCCCTCTCTGCTTTCCTGCGGACTCCATCCTCAAAAGCACCTGTTTTCGCTTTCGGCAGCCTCCGGAGCAAAAAAGACAAACGTCCAGCTTTTGCTGCCACAACAAAGGTGCCAGCGGGGAAAAGTAATGCTGGTTCTCACTGCCTCCTGGAACTCCTTCAAATGCCCCAGACAATTTGGCTCTCTCTGCTTTCCTGCGGACTCCATCCTCAAAAGCACCTGTTTTCGCTTTCGGCAGCCTCCGGAGCAAAAAAGACAAACGTCCAGCTTTTGCTGCCACAGCAAAGGTGCCAGCGGGGAAAAGTAATGCTGGTTCTCACTGCCTCCTGGAACCCTTTCAAATGCCACAGACAATTTGGCCCTCTCTGCTTTCCTGCGGACTCCATCCTCAAAAGAACCTGTTTTCGCTTTCGGCAGCCTCCGGAGCAAAAAAGACAAACGTCCAGCTTTTGCTGCCACAGCAAAGGTGCCAGCGGGGAAAAGTAATGCTGGTTCTCACTGCCTCCTGGAACCCTTTCAAATGCCACAGACAATTTGGCCCTCTCTGCTTTCCTGCGGACTCCATCCTCAAAAGCACCTGTTTTCGCTTTCGGCAGCCTCCGGAGCAAAAAAGACAAACGTCCAGCTTTTGCTGCCACAGCAAAGGTGCCAGCAGGGAAAAGTAATGCTGGTTCTCACTGCCTCCTGGAACTCCTTCAAATGCCCCAGACAATTTGGCTCTCTCTGCTTTCCTGCGGACTCCATCCTCAAAAGCACCTGTTTTCGCTTTCGGCAGCCTCCGGAGCAAAAAAGACAAACGTCCAGCTTTTACTGCCACAGCAAACGTGCCAGCGGGGAAAAGTAATGCTGGTTCTCACTGCCTCCTGGAACCTCTTCAAATGCCACAGACATTTTGGCCCTCTCTGCTTTCCTGCGGACTCCATCCTCAAAAGCACCTGTTTTCGCTTTCGGCAACCTCCGGAGCAAAAAAGACAAACGTCCAGCTTTTGCTGCCACAGCAAAGGTGCCAGCGGGGAAAAGTAATGCTGGTTCTCACTGCCTCCTGGAACCCTTTCAAATGCCACAGACAATTTGGCCCTCTCTGCTTTCCTGCGGACTCCATCCTCAAAAGCACCTGTTTTCGCTTTCGGCAGCCTCCGGAGCAAAAAAGACAAACGTCCAGCTTTTGCTGCCACAACAAAGGTGCCAGCGGGGAAAAGTAATGCTGGTTCTCACTGCCTCCTGGAACTCCTTCAAATGCCACAGACAATTTGGCTCTCTCTGCTTTCCTGCGGACTCCATCCTCAAAAGCACCTGTTTTCGCTTTCGGCAACCTCCGGAGCAAAAAAGACAAACGTCCAGCTTTTGCTGCCACAGCAAACGTGCCAGCGGGGAAAAGTAATGCTGGTTCTCACTGCCTCCTGGAACCTCTTCAAATGCCACAGACATTTTGGCCCTCTCTGCTTTCCTGCGGACTCCATCCTCAAAAGCACCTGTTTTCGCTTTCGGCAACCTCCGGAGCAAAAAAGACAAACGTACAGCTTTTGCTGCCACAGCAAAGGTGCCAGCGGGGAAAAGTAATGCTGGTTCTCACTGCCTCCTGGAACCCTTTCAAATGCCACAGACAATTTGGCCCTCTCTGCTTTCCTGCGGACTCCATCCTCAAAAGCACCTGTTTTCGCTTTCGGCAGCCTCCGGAGCAAAAAAGACAAACGTCCAGCTTTTGCTGCCACAGCAAAGGTGCCCGCGGGGAAAAGTAATGCTGGTTCTCACTGCCTCCTGGAACCCTTTCAAATACCCCAGACAATTTGGCCCTCTCTGCTTTCCTGCGGACTCCATCCTCAAAAGCACCTGTTTTCGCTTTCGGCAGCCTCCGGAGCAAAAAAGACAAACGTCCAGCTTTTGCTGCCACAGCAAAGGTGCCAGCGGGGAAAAGTAATGCTGGTTCTCACTGCCTCCTGGAACCCTTTCAAATGCCACAGACAATTTGGCCCTCTCTGCTTTCCTGCGGACTCCATCCTCAAAAGAACCTATTTTCGCTTTCGGCAACCTCCGGAGCAAAAAAGACAAACGTCCAGCTTTTGCTGCCACAGCAAAGGTGCCAGCGGGGAAAAGTAATGCTGGTTCTCACTGCCTCCTGGAACCCTTTCAAATGCCACAGACAATTTGGCCCTCTCTGCTTTCCTGCGGACTCCATCCTCAAAAGCACCTGTTTTCGCTTTCGGCAGCCTCCGGAGCAAAAAAGACAAACGTCCAGCTTTTGCTGCCACAGCAAAGGTGCCAGCGGGGAAAAGTAATGCTGGTTCTCACTGCCTCCTGGAACTCCTTCAAATGCCCCAGACAATTTGGCTCTCTCTGCTTTCCTGCGGACTCCATCCTCAAAAGCACCTGTTTTCGCTTTCGGCAGCCTCCGGAGCAAAAAAGACAAACATCCAGCTTTTGCTGCCACAGCAAAGGTGCCAGCGGGGAAAAGTAATGCTGGTTCTCACTGCCTCCTGGAACCCTTTCAAATGCCCCAGACAATTTGGCCCTCTCTGCTTTCCTGCGGACTCCATCCTCAAAAGCACCTGTTTTCGCTTTCGGCAGCCTCCGGAGCAAAAAAGACAAACGTCCAGCTTTTGCTGCCACAGCAAAGGTGCCAGCGGGGAAAAGTAATGCTGGTTCTCACTGCCTCCTGGAACCCTTTCAAATGCCCCTGACAATTAAGCCCTCTCTGCTTTCCTGCGGACTCTATCCTCAAAAGCGCCTTTTTTCACTTTCGGCGCCCTCCGGTGGTAAAAAGACAAACGTCCAGCTTTTGCTGCCACAGCAAAGGTGCCAGCGGGGAAAAGTGATGCTGGTTCTCACTGCCTCCTGGAACTTTTTCAAATGCCACAGACAATTTGGCCCTCTCTGCTTTCCTGCGGACTCCATCCTCAAAAGCACCTGTTTTCGCTTTCGGCAGCCTCCGGAGCAAAAAAGACAAACGTCCAGCTTTTGCTGCCACAGCAAAGGTGCCAGCGGGGAAAAGTAATGCTGGTTCTCACTGCCTCCTGGAACCCTTTCAAATGCCACAGACAATTTGGCCCTCTCTGCTTTCCTGCGGACTCCATCCTCAAAAGCACCTGTTTTCACTTTCGGCAGCCTCCGGAGCAAAAAAGACAAACGTCCAGCTTTTGCTGCCACAACAAAGGTGCCAGCGGGGAAAAGTAATGCTGGTTCTCACTGCCTCCTGGAACTCCTTCAAATGCCCCAGACAATTTGGCTCTCTCTGCTTTCCTGCGGACTCCATCCTCAAAAGCACCTGTTTTCGCTTTCGGCAGCCTCCGGAGCAAAAAAGACAAACGTCCAGCTTTTGCTGCCACAGCAAAGGTGCCCGCGGGGAAAAGTAATGCTGGTTCTCACTGCCTCCTGGAACCTCTTCAAATGCCACAGACATTTTGGCCCTCTCTGCTTTCCTGCGGACTCCATCCTCAAAAGCACCTGTTTTCGCTTTCGGCAGCCTCCGGAGCAAAAAAGACAAACGTCCAGCTTTTGCTGCCACAGCAAAGGTGCCAGCGAGGAAAAGTAATGCTGGTTCTCACTGCCTCCTGGAACCCTTTCAAATGCCACAGACAATTTGGCCCTCTCTGCTTTCCTGCGGACTCCATCCTCAAAAGCACCTGTTTTCGCTTTCGGCAGCCTCCGGAGCAAAAAAGACAAACGTCCAGCTTTTGCTGCCACAGCAAAGGTGCCAGCGGGGAAAAGTAATGCTGGTTCTCACTGCCTCCTGGAACCCTTTCAAATACCCCAGACAATTTGGCCCTCTCTGCTTTCCTGCGGACTCCATCCTCAAAAGCACCTGTTTTCGCTTTCGGCAGCCTCCAGAGCAAAAAAGACAAACGTCCAGCTTTTGCTGCCACAGCAAAGGTGCCAGCGGGGAAAAGTAATGCTGGTTCTCACTGCCTCCTGGAACCCTTTCAAATGCCACAGACAATTTGGCCCTCTCTGCTTTCCTGCGGACTCCATCCTCAAAAGCACCTGTTTTCGCTTTCGGCAGCCTCCGGAGCAAAAAAGACAAACGTCCAGCTTTTGCTGCCACAGCAAAGGTGCCAGCGGGGAAAAGTAATGCTGGTTCTCACTGCCTCCTGGAACCCTTTCAAATGCCACAGACAATTTGGCCCTCTCTGCTTTCCTGCGGACTCCATCCTCAAAAGCACCTGTTTTCGCTTTCGGCAGCCTCCGGAGCAAAAAAGACAAACGTCCAGCTTTTGCTGCCACAGCAAAGGTGCCAGCGGGGAAAAGTAATGCTGGTTCTCACTGCCTCCTGGAACTCCTTCAAATGCCCCAGACAATTTGGCTCTCTCTGCTTTCCTGCGGACTCCATCCTCAAAAGCACCTGTTTTCGCTTTCGGCAGCCTCCGGAGCAAAAAAGACAAACGTCCAGCTTTTGCTGCCACAGCAAAGGTGCCAGCGGGGAAAAGTAATGCTGGTTCTCACTGCCTCCTGGAACCTCTTCAAATGCCACAGACATTTTGGCCCTCTCTGCTTTCCTGCGGACTCCATCCTCAAAAGCACCTGTTTTCGCTTTCGGCAACCTCCGGAGCAAAAAAGACAAACGTCCAGCTTTTGCTGCCACAACAAAGGTGCCAGCGGGGAAAAGTAATGCTGGTTCTCACTGCCTCCTGGAACTCCTTCAAATGCCCCAGACAATTTGGCTCTCTCTGCTTTCCTGCGGACTCCATCCTCAAAAGCACCTGTTTTCGCTTTCGGCAGCCTCCGGAGCAAAAAAGACAAACGTCCAGCTTTTGCTGCCACAGCAAACGTGCCAGCGGGGAAAAGTAATGCTGGTTCTCACTGCCTCCTGGAACCTCTTCAAATGCCACAGACATTTTGGCCCTCTCTGCTTTCCTGCGGACTCCATCCTCAAAAGCACCTGTTTTCGCTTTCGGCAACCTCCGGAGCAAAAAAGACAAACGTCCAGCTTTTGCTGCCACAGCAAAGGTGCCAGCGGGGAAAAGTAATGCTGGTTCTCACTGCCTCCTGGAACCTGTTCAAATGCCCCAGACAATTTGGCCCTCTCTGCTTTCCTGCGGACTCCATCCTCAAAAGCACCTGTTTTCGCTTTCGGCAGCCTCCGGAGCAAAAAAGACAAACGTCCAGCTTTGCTGCCACAACAAAGGTGCCAGCGGGGAAAAGTAATGCTGGTTCTCACTGCCTCCTGGAACTCCTTCAAATGCCCCAGACAATTTGGCTCTCTCTGCTTTCCTGCGGACTCCATCCTCAAAAGCACCTGTTTTCGCTTTCGGCAGCCTCCGGAGCAAAAAAGACAAACGTCCAGCTTTTGCTGCCACAGCAAACGTGCCAGCGGGGAAAAGTAATGCTGGTTCTCACTGCCTCCTGGAACCCTTTCAAATGCCACAGACAATTTGGCCCTCTCTGCTTTCCTGCGGACTCCATCCTCAAAAGCACCTGTTTTCGCTTTCGGCAGCCTCCGGAGCAAAAAAGACAAACGTCCAGCTTTTGCTGCCACAGCAAAGGTGCCCGCGGGGAAAAGTAATGCTGGTTCTCACTGCCTCCTGGAACCCTTTCAAATACCCCAGACAATTTGGCCCTCTCTGCTTTCCTGCGGACTCCATCCTCAAAAGCGCCTTTTTTCACTTTCGGCGCCCTCCGGTGGTAAAAAGACAAACGTCCAGGTTTTGCTGCCACAGCAAAGGTGCCAGCGGGGAAAAGTGATGCTGGTTCTCACTTCCTCCTGGAACTCCTTCAAATGCCCCAGACAATTTGGCTCTCTCTGCTTTCCTGCGGACTCCATCCTCAAAAGCACCTGTTTTCGCTTTCGGCAGCCTCCGGAGCAAAAAAGACAAACGTCCAGCTTTTGCTGCCACAGCAAAGGTGCCAGCGGGGAAAAGTAATGCTGGTTCTCACTGCCTCATGGAACCTCTTCAAATGCCACAGACAATTTGGCCCTCTCTGCTTTCCTGCGGACTCCATCCTCAAAAGCACCTGTTTTCGCTTTCGGCAGCCTCCGGAGCAAAAAAGACAAACGTCCAGCTTTTGCTGCCACAGCACAGGTGCCAGCGGGGAAAAGTAATGCTGGTTCTCACTGCCTCCTGGAACCCTTTCAAATGCCACAGACAATTTGGCCCTCTCTGCTTTCCTGCGGACTCCATCCTCAAAAGCACCTGTTTTCGCTTTCGGCAGCCTCCAGAGCAAAAAAGACAAACGTCCAGCTTTTGCTGCCACAACAAAGGTGCCAGCGGGGAAAAGTAATGCTGGTTCTCACTGCCTCCTGGAACCCTTTCAAATGCCCCAGACAATTTGGCCCTCTCTGCTTTCCTGCGGACTCTATCCTCAAAAGCACCTGTTTTCGCTTTCGGCAGCCTCCGGAGCAAAAAAGACAAACGTCCAGCTTTTGCTGCCACAGCAAAGGTGCCAGCGGGGAAAAGTAATGCTGGTTCTCACTACCTCCTTGAACCCTTTCAAATGCCACAGACAATTTGGCCCTCTCTGCTTTCCTGCGGACTCCATCCTCAAAAGCACCTGTTTTCGCTTTCGGCAACCTCCGGAGCAAAAAAGACAAACGTCCAGCTTTTGCTGCCACAGCAAAGGTGCCAGCGGGGAAAAGTAATGCTGGTTCTCACTGCCTCCTGGAACCCTTTCAAATGCCACAGACAATTTGGCCCTCTCTGCTTTCCTGCGGACTCCATCCTCAAAAGCACCTGTTTTCGCTTTCGGCAGCCTCCGGAGCAAAAAAGACAAACGTCCAGCTTTTGCTGCCACAGCAAAGGTGCCAGCGGGGAAAAGTAATGCTGGTTCTCACTGCCTCCTGGAACCTCTTCAAATGCCCCAGACAATTTGGCCCTCTCTGCTTTCCTGCGGACTCCATCCTCAAAAGCACCTGTTTTCGCTTTTGGCAACCTCCGGAGCAAAAAAGACAAACGTCCAGCTTTTGCTGCCACAGCAAAGGTGCCAGCGGGGAAAAGTAATGCTGGTTCTCACTGCCTCCTGGAACCCTTTCAAATGCCACAGACAATTTGGCCCTCTCTGCTTTCCTGCGGACTCCATCCTCAAAAGCACCTGTTTTCGCTTTCGGCAGCCTCCAGAGCAAAAAAGACAAACGTCCAGCTTTTGCTGCCACAACAAAGGTGCCAGCGGGGAAAAGTAATGCTGGTTCTCACTGCCTCCTGGAACCCTTTCAAATGCCCCAGACAATTTGGCCCTCTCTGCTTTCCTGCGGACTCTATCCTCAAAAGCACCTGTTTTCGCTTTCGGCAGCCTCCGGAGCAAAAAAGACAAACGTCCAGCTTTTGCTGCCACAGCAAAGGTGCCAGCGGGGAAAAGTAATGCTGGTTCTCACTACCTCCTTGAACCCTTTCAAATGCCCCAGACAATTTGGCCCTCTCTGCTTTCCTGCGGACTCCATCCTCAAAAGCACCTGTTTTCGCTTTCGGCAACCTCCGGAGCAAAAAAGACAAACGTCCAGCTTTTGCTGCCACAGCAAAGGTGCCAGTGGGGAAAAGTAATGCTGGTTCTCACTGCCTCCTGGAACCCTTTCAAATGCCCCAGACAATTTGGCCCTCTCTGCTTTCCTGCGGACTCCATCCTCAAAAGCACCTGTTTTCGCTTTCGGCAGCCTCCGGAGCAAAAAAGACAAACGTCCAGCTTTTGCTGCCACAGCAAAGGTGCCAGCGGGGAAAAGTAATGCTGGTTCTCACTGCCTCCTGGAACCTCTTCAAATACCCCAGACAATTTGGCCCTCTCTGCTTTCCTGCGGACTCCATCCTCAAAAGCACCTGTTTTCGCTTTTGGCAACCTCCGGAGCAAAAAAGACAAACGTCCAGCTTTTGCTGCCACAGCAAAGGTGCCAGCGGGGAAAAGTAATGCTCGTTCTCACTGCCTCCTGGAACCCTTTCAAATGCCACAGACAATTTGGCCCTCTCTGCTTTCCTGCGGACTCCATCCTCAAAAGCACCTGTTTTCGCTTTCGGCAGCCTCCGGAGCAAAAAAGACAAACGTCCAGCTTTTGCTGCCACAGCAAAGGTGCCAGCGGGGAAAAGTAATGCTGGTTCTCACTGCCTCCTGGAACCCTTTCAAATGCCCCAGACAATTTGGCCCTCTCTGCTTTCCTGCGGACTCCATCCTCAAAAGCACCTGTTTTCGCTTTTGGCAACCTCCGGAGCAAAAAAGACAAACGTCCAGCTTTTGCTGCCACAGCAAAGGTGCCAGCGGGGAAAAGTAATGCTGGTTCTCACTGCCTCCTGGAACCCTTTCAAATGCCCCAGACAATTTGGCCCTCTCTGCTTTCCTGCGGACTCCATCCTCAAAAGCACCTGTTTTCGCTTTCGGCAGCCTCCGGAGCAAAAAAGACAAACGTCCAGCTTTTGCTGCCACAGCAAAGGTGCCAGCGGGGAAAAGTAATGCTGGTTCTCACTGCCTCCTGGAACCCTTTCAAATGCCACAGACAATTTGGCCCTCTCTGCTTTCCTGCGGACTCCATCCTCAAAAGCACCTGTTTTCGCTTTCGGCAGCCTCCGGAGCAAAAAAGACAAACGTCCAGCTTTTGCTGCCACAGCAAAGGTGCCAGCGGGGAAAAGTAATGCTGGTTCTCACTGCCTCCTGGAACCCTTTCAAATGCCCCTGACAATTTGGCCCTCTCTGCTTTCCTGCGGAATCTATCCTCAAAAGCTCCTTTTTTCACTTTCGGCGCCCTCCGGTGGTAAAAAGACAAACGTCCAGCTTTTGCTGCCACAGCAAAGGTGCCAGCGGGGAAAAGTAATGCTGGTTCTCACTGCCTCCTGGAACTCTTTCAAATGTCACAGACAATTTGGCCCTCTCTGCTTTCCTGCGGACTCCATCCTCAAAAGCACCTATTTTCGCTTTCAGCAGCCTCCGGAGCAAAAAAGACAAACGTCCAGCTTTTGCTGCCACAGCAAAGGTGCCAGCGGGGAAAAGTAATGCTGGTTCTCACTGCCTCCTGGAACCCTTTCAAATGCCACAGACAATTTGGCCCTCTCTGCTTTCCTGCGGACTCCATCCTCAAAAGCACCTGTTTTCGCTTTCGGCAGCCTCCGGAGCAAAAAAGACAAACGTCCAGCTTTTGCTGCCACAGCAAAGGTGCCAGCGGGGAAAAGTAATGCTGGTTCTCACTGCCTCCTGGAACCTCTTCAAATGCCCCAGACAATTTGGCCCTCTCTGCTTTCCTGCGGACTCCATCCTCAAAAGCACCTGTTTTCGCTTTTGGCAACCTCCGGAGCAAAAAAGACAAACGTCCAGCTTTTGCTGCCACAGCAAAGGTGCCAGCGGGGAAAAGTAATGCTGGTTCTCACTGCCTCCTGGAACCTCTTCAAATGCCCCAGACAATTTGGCCCTCTCTGCTTTCCTGCGGACTCCATCCTCAAAAGCACCTGTTTTCGCTTTTGGCAGCCTCCGGAGCAAAAAAGACAAACGTCCAGCTTTTGCTGCCACAGCAAAGGTGCCAGCGGGGAAAAGTAATGCTCGTTCTCACTGCCTCCTGGAACCCTTTCAAATGCCACAGACAATTTGGCCCTCTCTGCTTTCCTGCGGACTCCATCCTCAAAAGCACCTGTTTTCGCTTTCGGCAGCCTCCGGAGCAAAAAAGACAAACGTCCAGCTTTTGCTGCCACAGCAAAGGTGCCAGCGGGGAAAAGTAATGCTGGTTCTCACTGCCTCCTGGAACCCTTTCAAATGCCACAGACAATTTGGCCCTCTCTGCTTTCCTGCGGACTCCATCCTCAAAAGCACCTGTTTTCGCTTTCGGCAGCCTCCGGAGCAAAAAAGACAAACGTCCAGCTTTTGCTGCCACAGCAAAGGTGCCAGCGGGGAAAAGTAATGCTGGTTCTCACTGCCTCCTGGAACCCTTTCAAATGCCCCTGACAATTTGGCTCTCTCTGCTTTCCTGCGGACTCTATCCTCAAAAGCTCCTTTTTTCACTTTCGGCGCCCTCCGGTGGTAAAAAGACAAACGTCCAGCTTTTGCTGCCACAGCAAAGGTGCCAGCGGGGAAAAGTAATGCTGGTTCTCACTGCCTCCTGGAACTCTTTCAAATGCCACAGACAATTTGGCCCTCTCTGCTTTCCTGCGGACTCCAACCTCAAAAGCACCTATTTTCGCTTTCAGCAGCCTCCGGAGCAAAAAAGACAAACGTCCAGCTTTTGCTGCCACAGCAAAGGTGCCAGCGGGGAAAAGTAATGCTGGTTCTCACTGCCTCCTGGAACCCTTTCAAATGCCACAGACAATTTGGCCCTTTCTGCTTTCCTGCGGACTCCATCCTCAAAAGCACCTGTTTTCGCTTTCGGCAGCCTCCGGAGCAAAAAAGACAAACGTCCAGCTTTTGCTGCCACAGCAAAGGTGCCAGCGGGGAAAAGTAATGCTGGTTCTCACTGCCTCCTGGAACCCTTTCAAATGCCCCAGACAATTTGGCCCTCTCTGCTTTCCTGCGGACTCCATCCTCAAAAGCACCTGTTTTCACTTTCGGCAGCCTCCGGAGCAAAAAAGACAAACGTCCAGCTTTTGCTGCCACAGCAAAGGTGCCAGCGGGGAAAAGTAATGCTGGTTCTCACTGCCTCCTGGAACCCTTTCAAATGCCCCAGACAATTTGGCCCTCTCTGCTTTCCTGCGGACTCTATCCTATAAAGCACCTGTTTTCGCTTTCGGCAGCCTCCGGAGCAAAAAAGACAAACGTCCAGCTTTTGCTGCCACAGCAAAGGTGCCAGCGGGGAAAAGTAATGCTGGTTCTCACTACCTCCTTGAACCCTTTCAAATGCCCCAGACAATTTGGCCCTCTCTGCTTTCCTGCGGACTCCATCCTCAAAAGCACCTGTTTTCGCTTTCGGCAACCTCCGGAGCAAAAAAGACAAACGTCCAGCTTTTGCTGCCACAGCAAAGGTGCCAGCGGGGAAAAGTAATGCTGGTTCTCACTGCCTCCTGGAACCCTTTCAAATGCCACAGACAATTTGGCCCTCTCTGCTTTCCTGCGGACTCCATCCTCAAAAGCACCTGTTTTCGCTTTCGGCAGCCTCCGGAGCAAAAAAGACAAACGTCCAGCTTTTGCTGCCACAGCAAAGGTGCCAGCGGGGAAAAGTAATGCTGGTTCTCACTGCCTCCTGGAACCTCTTCAAATGCCCCAGACAATTTGGCCCTCTCTGCTTTCCTGCGGACTCCATCCTCAAAAGCACCTGTTTTCGCTTTTGGCAACCTCCGGAGCAAAAAAGACAAACGTCCAGCTTTTGCTGCCACAGCAAAGGTGCCAGCGGGGAAAAGTAATGCTCGTTCTCACTGCCTCCTGGAACCCTTTCAAATGCCACAGACAATTTGGCCCTCTCTGCTTTCCTGCGGACTCCATCCTCAAAAGCACCTGTTTTCGCTTTCGGCAGCCTCCGGAGCAAAAAAGACAAACGTCCAGCTTTTGCTGCCACAGCAAAGGTGCCAGCGGGGAAAAGTAATGCTGGTTCTCACTGCCTCCTGGAACCCTTTCAAATGCCACAGACAATTTGGCCCTCTCTGCTTTCCTGCGGACTCCATCCTCAAAAGCACCTGTTTTCGCTTTCGGCAGCCTCCGGAGCAAAAAAGACAAACGTCCAGCTTTTGCTGCCACAGCAAAGGTGCCAGCGGGGAAAAGTAATGCTGGTTCTCACTGCCTCCTGGAACCCTTTCAAATGCCCCTGACAATTTGGCTCTCTCTGCTTTCCTGCGGACTCTATCCTCAAAAGCTCCTTTTTTCACTTTCGGCGCCCTCCGGTGGTAAAAAGACAAACGTCCAGCTTTTGCTGCCACAACAAAGGTGCCAGCGGGGAAAAGTAATGCTGGTTCTCACTGCCTCCTGGAACCCTTTCAAATGCCACAGACAATTTGGCCCTCTCTGCTTTCCTGCGGACTCTATCCTCAAAAGCACCTGTTTTCGCTTTCGGCAGCCTCCGGAGCAAAAAAGACAAACGTCCAGCTTTTGCTGCCACAGCAAAGGTGCCAGCGGGGAAAAGTAATGCTGGTTCTCACTGCCTCCTGGAACCTCTTCAAATGCCCCAGACAATTTGGCCCTCTCTGCTTTCCTGCGGACTCCATCCTCAAAAGCACCTGTTTTCGCTTTTGGCAACCTCCGGAGCAAAAAAGACAAACGTCCAGCTTTTGCTGCCACAGCAAAGGTGCCAGCGGGGAAAAGTAATGCTGGTTCTCACTGCCTCCTGGAACCCTTTCAAATGCCACAGACAATTTGGCCCTTTCTGCTTTCCTGCGGACTCCATCCTCAAAAGCACCTGTTTTCGCTTTCGGCAGCCTCCGGAGCAAAAAAGACAAACGTCCAGCTTTTGCTGCCACAGCAAAGGTGCCAGCGGGGAAAAGTAATGCTGGTTCTCACTGCCTCCTGGAACCCTTTCAAATGCCCCAGACAATTTGGCCCTCTCTGCTTTCCTGCGGACTCCATCCTCAAAAGCACCTGTTTTCACTTTCGGCAGCCTCCGGAGCAAAAAAGACAAACGTCCAGCTTTTGCTGCCACAGCAAAGGTGCCAGCGGGGAAAAGTAATGCTGGTTCTCACTGCCTCCTGGAACCCTTTCAAATGCCCCAGACAATTTGGCCCTCTCTGCTTTCCTGCGGACTCTATCCTCAAAAGCACCTGTTTTCGCTTTCGGCAGCCTCCGGAGCAAAAAAGACAAACGTCCAGCTTTTGCTGCCACAGCAAAGGTGCCAGCGGGGAAAAGTAATGCTGGTTCTCACTACCTCCTTGAACCCTTTCAAATGCCCCAGACAATTTGGCCCTCTCTGCTTTCCTGCGGACTCCATCCTCAAAAGCACCTGTTTTCGCTTTCGGCAACCTCCGGAGCAAAAAAGACAAACGTCCAGCTTTTGCTGCCACAGCAAAGGTGCCAGCGGGGAAAAGTAATGCTGGTTCTCACTGCCTCCTGGAACCCTTTCAAATGCCACAGACAATTTGGCCCTCTCTGCTTTCCTGCGGACTCCATCCTCAAAAGCACCTGTTTTCGCTTTCGGCAGCCTCCGGAGCAAAAAAGACAAACGTCCAGCTTTTGCTGCCACAGCAAAGGTGCCAGCGGGGAAAAGTAATGCTGGTTCTCACTGCCTCCTGGAACCTCTTCAAATGCCCCAGACAATTTGGCCCTCTCTGCTTTCCTGCGGACTCCATCCTCAAAAGCACCTGTTTTCGCTTTTGGCAACCTCCGGAGCAAAAAAGACAAACGTCCAGCTTTTGCTGCCACAGCAAAGGTGCCAGCGGGGAAAAGTAATGCTGGTTCTCACTGCCTCCTGGAACCCTTTCAAATGCCACAGACAATTTGGCCCTCTCTGCTTTCCTGCGGACTCCATCCTCAAAAGCACCTGTTTTCGCTTTCGGCAGCCTCCGGAGCAAAAAAGACAAACGTCCAGCTTTTGCTGCCACAGCAAAGGTGCCAGCGGGGAAAAGTAATGCTGGTTCTCACTGCCTCCTGGAACCCTTTCAAATGCCACAGACAATTTGGCCCTCTCTGCTTTCCTGCGGACTCCATCCTCAAAAGCACCTGTTTTCGCTTTCGGCAGCCTCCGGAGCAAAAAAGACAAACGTCCAGCTTTTGCTGCCACAGCAAAGGTGCCAGCGGGGAAAAGTAATGCTGGTTCTCACTGCCTCCTGGAACCCTTTCAAATGCCCCTGACAATTTGGCTCTCTCTGCTTTCCTGCGGACTCTATCCTCAAAAGCTCCTTTTTTCACTTTCGGCGCCCTCCGGTGGTAAAAAGACAAACGTCCAGCTTTTGCTGCCACAACAAAGGTGCCAGCGGGGAAAAGTAATGCTGGTTCTCACTGCCTCCTGGAACCCTTTCAAATGCCACAGACAATTTGGCCCTCTCTGCTTTCCTGCGGACTCTATCCTCAAAAGCACCTGTTTTCGCTTTCGGCAGCCTCCGGAGCAAAAAAGACAAACGTCCAGCTTTTGCTGCCACAGCAAAGGTGCCAGCGGGGAAAAGTAATGCTGGTTCTCACTGCCTCCTGGAACCCTTTCAAATGCCACAGACAATTTGGCCCTCTCTGCTTTCCTGCGGACTCCATCCTCAAAAGCACCTGTTTTCGCTTTCGGCAACCTCCGGAGCAAAAAAGACAAACGGCCAGCTTTTGCTGCCACAGCAAAGGTGCCAGCGGGGAAAAGTAATGCTGGTTCTCACTGCCTCCTGGAACCTCTTCAAATGCCCCAGACAATTTGGCCCTCTCTGCTTTCCTGCGGACTCCATCCTCAAAAGCACCTGTTTTCGCTTTTGGCAACCTCCGGAGCAAAAAAGACAAACGTCCAGCTTTTGCTGCCACAGCAAAGGTGCCAGCGGGGAAAAGTAATGCTGGTTCTCACTGCCTCCTGGAACCCTTTCAAATGCCACAGACAATTTGGCCCTTTCTGCTTTCCTGCGGACTCCATCCTCAAAAGCACCTGTTTTCGCTTTCGGCAGCCTCCGGAGCAAAAAAGACAAACGTCCAGCTTTTGCTGCCACAGCAAAGGTGCCAGCGGGGAAAAGTAATGCTGGTTCTCACTGCCTCCTGGAACCCTTTCAAATGCCCCAGACAATTTGGCCCTCTCTGCTTTCCTGCGGACTCCATCCTCAAAAGCACCTGTTTTCACTTTCGGCAGCCTCCGGAGCAAAAAAGACAAACGTCCAGCTTTTGCTGCCACAGCAAAGGTGCCAGCGGGGAAAAGTAATGCTGGTTCTCACTGCCTCCTGGAACCCTTTCAAATGCCCCAGACAATTTGGCCCTCTCTGCTTTCCTGCGGACTCTATCCTCAAAAGCACCTGTTTTCGCTTTCGGCAGCCTCCGGAGCAAAAAAGACAAACGTCCAGCTTTTGCTGCCACAGCAAAGGTGCCAGCGGGGAAAAGTAATGCTGGTTCTCACTACCTCCTTGAACCCTTTCAAATGCCCCAGACAATTTGGCCCTCTCTGCTTTCCTGCGGACTCCATCCTCAAAAGCACCTGTTTTCGCTTTCGGCAACCTCCGGAGCAAAAAAGACAAACGTCCAGCTTTTGCTGCCACAGCAAAGGTGCCAGCGGGGAAAAGTAATGCTGGTTCTCACTGCCTCCTGGAACCCTTTCAAATGCCACAGACAATTTGGCCCTCTCTGCTTTCCTGCGGACTCCATCCTCAAAAGCACCTGTTTTCGCTTTCGGCAGCCTCCGGAGCAAAAAAGACAAACGTCCAGCTTTTGCTGCCACAGCAAAGGTGCCAGCGGGGAAAAGTAATGCTGGTTCTCACTGCCTCCTGGAACCTCTTCAAATGCCCCAGACAATTTGGCCCTCTCTGCTTTCCTGCGGACTCCATCCTCAAAAGCACCTGTTTTCGCTTTTGGCAACCTCCGGAGCAAAAAAGACAAACGTCCAGCTTTTGCTGCCACAGCAAAGGTGCCAGCGGGGAAAAGTAATGCTCGTTCTCACTGCCTCCTGGAACCCTTTCAAATGCCACAGACAATTTGGCCCTCTCTGCTTTCCTGCGGACTCCATCCTCAAAAGCACCTGTTTTCGCTTTCGGCAGCCTCCGGAGCAAAAAAGACAAACGTCCAGCTTTTGCTGCCACAGCAAAGGTGCCAGCGGGGAAAAGTAATGCTGGTTCTCACTGCCTCCTGGAACCCTTTCAAATGCCACAGACAATTTGGCCCTCTCTGCTTTCCTGCGGACTCCATCCTCAAAAGCACCTGTTTTCGCTTTCGGCAGCCTCCGGAGCAAAAAAGACAAACGTCCAGCTTTTGCTGCCACAGCAAAGGTGCCAGCGGGGAAAAGTAATGCTGGTTCTCACTGCCTCCTGGAACCCTTTCAAATGCCCCTGACAATTTGGCTCTCTCTGCTTTCCTGCGGACTCTATCCTCAAAAGCTCCTTTTTTCACTTTCGGCGCCCTCCGGTGGTAAAAAGACAAACGTCCAGCTTTTGCTGCCACAACAAAGGTGCCAGCGGGGAAAAGTAATGCTGGTTCTCACTGCCTCCTGGAACCCTTTCAAATGCCACAGACAATTTGGCCCTCTCTGCTTTCCTGCGGACTCTATCCTCAAAAGCACCTGTTTTCGCTTTCGGCAGCCTCCGGAGCAAAAAAGACAAACGTCCAGCTTTTGCTGCCACAGCAAAGGTGCCAGCGGGGAAAAGTAATGCTGGTTCTCACTGCCTCCTGGAACCCTTTCAAATGCCACAGACAATTTGGCCCTCTCTGCTTTCCTGCGGACTCCATCCTCAAAAGCACCTGTTTTCGCTTTCGGCAACCTCCGGAGCAAAAAAGACAAACGGCCAGCTTTTGCTGCCACAGCAAAGGTGCCAGCGGGGAAAAGTAATGCTGGTTCTCACTGCCTCCTGGAACCTCTTCAAATGCCCCAGACAATTTGGCCCTCTCTGCTTTCCTGCGGACTCCATCCTCAAAAGCACCTGTTTTCGCTTTTGGCAACCTCCGGAGCAAAAAAGACAAACGTCCAGCTTTTGCTGCCACAGCAAAGGTGCCAGCGGGGAAAAGTAATGCTGGTTCTCACTGCCTCCTGGAACCCTTTCAAATGCCACAGACAATTTGGCCCTCTCTGCTTTCCTGCGGACTCCATCCTCAAAAGCACCTGTTTTCGCTTTCGGCAGCCTCCGGAGCAAAAAAGACAAACGTCCAGCTTTTGCTGCCACAGCAAAGGTGCCAGCGGGGAAAAGTAATGCTGGTTCTCACTGCCTCCTGGAACCTCTTCAAATGCCCCAGACAATTTGGCCCTCTCTGCTTTCCTGCGGACTCCATCCTCAAAAGCACCTGTTTTCGCTTTTGGCAACCTCCGGAGCAAAAAAGACAAACGTCCAGCTTTTGCTGCCACAGCAAAGGTGCCAGCGGGGAAAAGTAATGCTCGTTCTCACTGCCTCCTGGAACCCTTTCAAATGCCACAGACAATTTGGCCCTCTCTGCTTTCCTGCGGACTCCATCCTCAAAAGCACCTGTTTTCGCTTTCGGCAGCCTCCGGAGCAAAAAAGACAAACGTCCAGCTTTTGCTGCCACAGCAAAGGTGCCAGCGGGGAAAAGTAATGCTGGTTCTCACTGCCTCCTGGAACCCTTTCAAATGCCCCAGACAATTTGGCCCTCTCTGCTTTCCTGCGGACTCCATCCTCAAAAGCACCTGTTTTCGCTTTTGGCAACCTCCGGAGCAAAAAAGACAAACGTCCAGCTTTTGCTGCCACAGCAAAGGTGCCAGCGGGGAAAAGTAATGCTCGTTCTCACTGCCTCCTGGAACCCTTTCAAATGCCACAGACAATTTGGCCCTCTCTGCTTTCCTGCGGACTCCATCCTCAAAAGCACCTGTTTTCGCTTTCGGCAGCCTCCGGAGCAAAAAAGACAAACGTCCAGCTTTTGCTGCCACAGCAAAGGTGCCAGCGGGGAAAAGTAATGCTGGTTCTCACTGCCTCCTGGAACCCTTTCAAATGCCACAGACAATTTGGCCCTCTCTGCTTTCCTGCGGACTCCATCCTCAAAAGCACCTGTTTTCGCTTTCGGCAGCCTCCGGAGCAAAAAAGACAAACGTCCAGCTTTTGCTGCCACAGCAAAGGTGCCAGCGGGGAAAAGTAATGCTGGTTCTCACTGCCTCCTGGAACCCTTTCAAATGCCCCTGACAATTTGGCTCTCTCTGCTTTCCTGCGGACTCTATCCTCAAAAGCTCCTTTTTTCACTTTCGGCGCCCTCCGGTGGTAAAAAGACAAACGTCCAGCTTTTGTTGTCCACAGCAAAGGTGCCAGCGGGGAAAAGTAATGCTGGTTCTCACTGCCTCCTGGAACTCTTTCAAATGCCACAGACAATTTGGCCCTCTCTGCTTTCCTGCGGACTCCATCCTCAAAAGCACCTGTTTTCGCTTTCGGCAGCCTCCGGAGCAAAAAAGACAAACGTCCAGCTTTTGCTGCCACAGCAAAGGTGCCAGCGGGGAAAAGTAATGCTGGTTCTCACTGCCTCCTGGAACCCTTTCAAATGCCACAGACAATTTGGCCCTCTCTGCTTTCCTGCGGACTCCATCCTCAAAAGCACCTGTTTTCGCTTTCGGCAGCCTCCGGAGCAAAAAAGACAAACGTCCAGCTTTTGCTGCCACAGCAAAGGTGCCAGCGGGGAAAAGTAATGCTGGTTCTCACTGCCTCCTGGAACCTCTTCAAATGCCCCAGACAATTTGGCCCTCTCTGCTTTCCTGCGGACTCCATCCTCAAAAGCACCTGTTTTCGCTTTTGGCAACCTCCGGAGCAAAAAAGACAAACGTCCAGCTTTTGCTGCCACAGCAAAGGTGCCAGCGGGGAAAAGTAATGCTCGTTCTCACTGCCTCCTGGAACCCTTTCAAATGCCACAGACAATTTGGCCCTCTCTGCTTTCCTGCGGACTCCATCCTCAAAAGCACCTGTTTTCGCTTTCGGCAGCCTCCGGAGCAAAAAAGACAAACGTCCAGCTTTTGCTGCCACAGCAAAGGTGCCAGCGGGGAAAAGTAATGCTGGTTCTCACTGCCTCCTGGAACCTCTTCAAATGCCACAGACAATTTGGCCCTCTCTGCTTTCCTGCGGACTCCATCCTCAAAAGCACCTGTTTTCGCTTTTGGCAGCCTCCGGAGCAAAAAAGACAAACGTCCAGCTTTTGCTGCCACAGCAAAGGTGCCAGCGGGGAAAAGTAATGCTGGTTCTCACTGCCTCCTGGAACCCTTTCAAATGCCACAGACAATTTGGCCCTCTCTGCTTTCCTGCGGACTCCATCCTCAAAAGCACCTGTTTTCGCTTTCGGCAGCGTCCGGAGCAAAAAAGACAAACGTCCAGCTTTTGCTGCCACAGCAAAGGTGCCAGCGGGGAAAAGTAATGCTGGTTCTCACTGCCTCCTGGAACCCTTTCAAATGCCACAGACAATTTGGCCCTCTCTGCTTTCCTGCGGACTCCATCCTCAAAAGCACCTGTTTTCGCTTTCGGCAGCCTCCGGAGCAAAAAAGACAAACGTCCAGCTTTTGCTGCCACAGCAAAGGTGCCAGCGGGGAAAAGTAATGCTGGTTCTCACTGCCTCCTGGAACCCTTTCAAATGCCCCTGACAATTTGGCTCTCTCTGCTTTCCTGCGGACTCTATCCTCAAAAGCTCCTTTTTTCACTTTCGGCGCCCTCCGGTGGTAAAAAGACAAACGTCCAGCTTTTGCTGCCACAGCAAAGGTGCCAGCGGGGAAAAGTAATGCTGGTTCTCACTGCCTCCTGGAACTCTTTCAAATGCCACAGACAATTTGGCCCTCTCTGCTTTCCTGCGGACTCCATCCTCAAAAGCACCTATTTTCGCTTTCAGCAGCCTCCGGAGCAAAAAAGACAAACGTCCAGCTTTTGCTGCCACAGCAAAGGTGCCAGCGGGGAAAAGTAATGCTGGTTCTCACTGCCTCCTGGAACCCTTTCAAATGCCCCAGACAATTTGGCCCTCTCTGCTTTCCTGCGGACTCCATCCTCAAAAGCACCTGTTTTCGCTTTCGGCAGCCTCCGGAGCAAAAAAGACAAACGTCCAGCTTTTGCTGCCACAGCAAAGGTGCCAGCGGGGAAAAGTAATGCTGGTTCTCACTGCCTCCTGGAACCCTTTCAAATGCCCCAGACAATTTGGCCCTCTCTGCTTTCCTGCGGACTCTATCCTCAAAAGCACCTGTTTTCGCTTTCGGCAGCCTCCGGAGCAAAAAAGACAAACGTCCAGCTTTTGCTGCCACAGCAAAGGTGCCAGCGGGGAAAAGTAATGCTGGTTCTCACTACCTCCTTGAACCCTTTCAAATGCCACAGACAATTTGGCCCTCTCTGCTTTCCTGCGGACTCCATCCTCAAAAGCACCTGCTTTCGCTTTCGGCAACCTCCGGAGCAAAAAAGACAAACGTCCAGCTTTTGCTGCCACAGCAAAGGTGCCAGCGGGGAAAAGTAATGCTGGTTCTCACTGCCTCCTGGAACCCTTTCAAATGCCACAGACAATTTGGCCCTCTCTGCTTTCCTGCGGACTCCATCCTCAAAAGCACCTGTTTTCGCTTTCGGCAGCCTCCGGAGCAAAAAAGACAAACGTCCAGCTTTTGCTGCCACAGCAAAGGTGCCAGCGGGGAAAAGTAATGCTGGTTCTCACTGCCTCCTGGAACCTCTTCAAATGCCACAGACAATTTGGCCCTCTCTGCTTTCCTGCGGACTCCATCCTCAAAAGCACCTGTTTTCGCTTTTGGCAACCTCCGGAGCAAAAAAGACAAACGTCCAGCTTTTGCTGCCACAGCAAAGGTGCCAGCGGGGAAAAGTAATGCTCGTTCTCACTGCCTCCTGGAACCCTTTCAAATGCCACAGACAATTTGGCCCTCTCTGCTTTCCTGCGGACTCCATCCTCAAAAGCACCTGTTTTCGCTTTCGGCAGCCTCCGGAGCAAAAAAGACAAACGTCCAGCTTTTGCTGCCACAGCAAAGGTGCCAGCGGGGAAAAGTAATGCTGGTTCTCACTGCCTCCTGGAACCCTTTCAAATGCCACAGACAATTTGGCCCTCTCTGCTTTCCTGCGGACTCCATCCTCAAAAGCACCTGTTTTCGCTTTCGGCAGCCTCCGGAGCAAAAAAGACAAACGTCCAGCTTTTGCTGCCACAGCAAAGGTGCCAGCGGGGAAAAGTAATGCTGGTTCTCACTGCCTCCTGGAACCCTTTCAAATGCCCCTGACAATTTGGCTCTCTCTGCTTTCCTGCGGACTCTATCCTCAAAAGCTCCTTTTTTCACTTTCGGCGCCCTCCGGTGGTAAAAAGACAAACGTCCAGCTTTTGCTGCCACAGCAAAGGTGCCAGCGGGGAAAAGTAATGCTGGTTCTCACTGCCTCCTGGAACTCTTTCAAATGCCACAGACAATTTGGCCCTCTCTGCTTTCCTGCGGACTCCATCCTCAAAAGCACCTATTTTCGCTTTCAGCAGCCTCCGGAGCAAAAAAGACAAACGTCCAGCTTTTGCTGCCACAGCAAAGGTGCCAGCGGGGAAAAGTAATGCTGGTTCTCACTGCCTCCTGGAACCCTTTCAAATGCCACAGACAATTTGGCCCTTTCTGCTTTCCTGTGGACTCCATCCTCAAAAGCACCTGTTTTCGCTTTCGGCAGCCTCCGGAGCAAAAAAGACAAACGTCCAGCTTTTGCTGCCACAGCAAAGGTGCCAGCGGGGAAAAGTAATGCTGGTTCTCACTGCCTCCTGGAACCCTTTCAAATGCCACAGACAATTTGGCCCTCTCTGCTTTCCTGCGGACTCCATCCTCAAAAGCACCTGTTTTCGCTTTCGGCAGCGTCCGGAGCAAAAAAGACAAACGTCCAGCTTTTGCTGCCACAGCAAAGGTGCCAGCGGGGAAAAGTAATGCTGGTTCTCACTGCCTCCTGGAACTCTTTAAAATGCCACAGGCAATTTGGCCCTCTCTGCTTTCCTGCGGACTCCATCCTCAAAAGCACCTATTTTCGCTTTCAGCAGCCTCCGGAGCAAAAAAGACAAACGTCCAGCTTTTGCTGCCACAGCAAAGGTGCCAGCGGGGAAAAGTAATGCTGGTTCTCACTGCCTCCTGGAACCCTTTCAAATGCCACAGACAATTTGGCCCTTTCTGCTTTCCTGCGGACTCCATCCTCAAAAGCACCTGTTTTCGCTTTCGGCAGCCTCCGGAGCAAAAAAGACAAACGTCCAGCTTTTGCTGCCACAGCAAAGGTGCCAGCGGGGAAAAGTAATGCTGGTTCTCACTGCCTCCTGGAACCCTTTCAAATGCCCCAGACAATTTGGCCCTCTCTGCTTTCCTGCGGACTCCATCCTCAAAAGCACCTGTTTTCGCTTTCGGCAGCCTCCGGAGCAAAAAAGACAAACGTCCAGCTTTTGCTGCCACAGCAAAGGTGCCAGCGGGGAAAAGTAATGCTGGTTCTCACTGCCTCCTGGAACCCTTTCAAATGCCCCAGACAATTTGGCCCTCTCTGCTTTCCTGCGGACTCTATCCTCAAAAGCACCTGTTTTCGCTTTCGGCAGCCTCCGGAGCAAAAAAGACAAACGTCCAGCTTTTGCTGCCACAGCAAAGGTGCCAGCGGGGAAAAGTAATGCTGGTTCTCACTACCTCCTTGAACCCTTTCAAATGCCCCAGACAATTTGGCCCTCTCTGCTTTCCTGCGGACTCCATCCTCAAAAGCACCTGTTTTCGCTTTCGGCAACCTCCGGAGCAAAAAAGACAAACGTCCAGCTTTTGCTGCCACAGCAAAGGTGCCAGCGGGGAAAAGTAATGCTGGTTCTCACTGCCTCCTGGAACCCTTTCAAATGCCCCAGACAATTTGGCCCTCTCTGCTTTCCTGCGGACTCCATCCTCAAAAGCACCTGTTTTCGCTTTCGGCAGCCTCCGGAGCAAAAAAGACAAACGTCCAGCTTTTGCTGCCACAGCAAAGGTGCCAGCGGGGAAAAGTAATGCTGGTTCTCACTGCCTCCTGGAACCTCTTCAAATGCCCCAGACAATTTGGCCCTCTCTGCTTTCCTGCGGACTCCATCCTCAAAAGCACCTGTTTTCGCTTTTGGCAACCTCCGGAGCAAAAAAGACAAACGTCCAGCTTTTGCTGCCACAGCAAAGGTGCCAGCGGGGAAAAGTAATGCTCGTTCTCACTGCCTCCTGGAACCCTTTCAAATGCCACAGACAATTTGGCCCTCTCTGCTTTCCTGCGGACTCCATCCTCAAAAGCACCTGTTTTCGCTTTCGGCAGCCTCCGGAGCAAAAAAGACAAACGTCCAGCTTTTGCTGCCACAGCAAAGGTGCCAGCGGGGAAAAGTAATGCTGGTTCTCACTGCCTCCTGGAACCCTTTCAAATGCCACAGACAATTTGGCCCTCTCTGCTTTCCTGCGGACTCCATCCTCAAAAGCACCTGTTTTCGCTTTCGGCAGCCTCCGGAGCAAAAAAGACAAACGTCCAGCTTTTGCTGCCACAGCAAAGGTGCCAGCGGGGAAAAGTAATGCTGGTTCTCACTGCCTCCTGGAACCCTTTCAAATGCCCCTGACAATTTGGCTCTCTCTGCTTTCCTGCGGACTCTATCCTCAAAAGCTCCTTTTTTCACTTTCGGCGCCCTCCGGTGGTAAAAAGACAAACGTCCAGCTTTTGCTGCCACAGCAAAGGTGCCAGCGGGGAAAAGTAATGCTGGTTCTCACTGCCTCCTGGAACTCTTTCAAATGCCACAGACAATTTGGCCCTCTCTGCTTTCCTGCGGACTCCATCCTCAAAAGCACCTATTTTCGCTTTCAGCAGCCTCCGGAGCAAAAAAGACAAACGTCCAGCTTTTGCTGCCACAGCAAAGGTGCCAGCGGGGAAAAGTAATGCTGGTTCTCACTGCCTCCTGGAACCCTTTCAAATGCCACAGACAATTTGGCCCTTTCTGCTTTCCTGTGGACTCCATCCTCAAAAGCACCTGTTTTCGCTTTCGGCAGCCTCCGGAGCAAAAAAGACAAACGTCCAGCTTTTGCTGCCACAGCAAAGGTGCCAGCGGGGAAAAGTAATGCTGGTTCTCACTGCCTCCTGGAACCCTTTCAAATGCCACAGACAATTTGGCCCTCTCTGCTTTCCTGCGGACTCCATCCTCAAAAGCACCTGTTTTCGCTTTCGGCAGCGTCCGGAGCAAAAAAGACAAACGTCCAGCTTTTGCTGCCACAGCAAAGGTGCCAGCGGGGAAAAGTAATGCTGGTTCTCACTGCCTCCTGGAACCCTTTCAAATGCCCCTGACAATTTGGCTCTCTCTGCTTTCCTGCGGACTCTATCCTCAAAAGCTCCTTTTTTCACTTTCGGCGCCCTCCGGTGGTAAAAAGACAAACGTCCAGCTTTTGCTGCCACAGCAAAGGTGCCAGCGGGGAAAAGTAATGCTGGTTCTCACTGCCTCCTGGAACTCTTTCAAATGCCACAGACAATTTGGCCCTCTCTGCTTTCCTGCGGACTCCATCCTCAAAAGCACCTATTTTCGCTTTCAGCAGCCTCCGGAGCAAAAAAGACAAACGTCCAGCTTTTGCTGCCACAGCAAAGGTGCCAGCGGGGAAAAGTAATGCTGGTTCTCACTGCCTCCTGGAACCCTTTCAAATGCCACAGACAATTTGGCCCTTTCTGCTTTCCTGTGGACCCCGTCCTCAAAAGCACCTGTTTTCGCTTTCGGCAGCCTCCGGAGCAAAAAAGACAAACGTCCAGCTTTTGCTGCCACAGCAAAGGTGCCAGCGGGGAAAAGTAATGCTGGTTCTCACTGCCTCCTGGAACCCTTTCAAATGCCACAGACAATTTGGCCCTCTCTGCTTTCCTGCGGACTCCATCCTCAAAAGCACCTATTTTTGCTTTCGGCGCCCTCCGGAGCAAAAAAGACAAACGTCCAGCTTTTGCTGCCACAGCAAAGGTGCCAGCGGGGAAAAGTAATGCTGGTTCTCACTGCCTCCTGGAACCCTTTCAAATGCCACAGACAATTTGGCCCTCTCTGCTTTCCTGCGGACTCTAACCTCAAAAGCGCCTTTTTTCACTTTCGGCGCCCTCCGGAGCAAAAAAGACAAACGTCCAGCTTTTGCTGCCACAGCAAAGGTGCCAGCGGGGAAAAGTAATGCTGGTTCTCACTGCCTCCTGGAACCCTTTCAAATACCCCAGACAATTAAGCCCTCTCTGCTTTCCTGCTGACTCTATCCTCAAAAGCGCCTTTTTTCACTTTCGGCGCACCTCCGGTGGTAAAAAGACAAACTTCCAGCTTTTGCTGCCACAGCAAAGGTGCCAGCGGGGAAAAGTAATGCTGGTTCTCACTGCCTCCTGGAACCTCTTCAAATGCCCCAGACAATTTGGCCCTCTCTGCTTTCCTGCGGACTCCATCCTCAAAAGCACCTGTTTTCGCTTTTGGCAACCTCCGGAGCAAAAAAGACAAACGTCCAGCTTTTGCTGCCACAGCAAAGGTGCCAGCGGGGAAAAGTAATGCTGGTTCTCACTGCCTCCTGGAACCCTTTCAAATGCCACAGACAATTTGGCCCTCTCTGCTTTCCTGCGGACTCCATCCTCAAAAGCACCTGTTTTCGCTTTCGGCAGCCTCCGGAGCAAAAAAGACAAACGTCCAGCTTTTGCTGCCACAGCAAAGGTGCCAGCGGGGAAAAGTAATGCTGGTTCTCACTGCCTCCTGGAACCCTTTCAAATGCCACAGACAATTTGGCCCTCTCTGCTTTCCTGCGGACTCCATCCTCAAAAGCACCTGTTTTCGCTTTCGGCAGCCTCCGGAGCAAAAAAGACAAACGTCCAGCTTTTGCTGCCACAACAAAGGTGCCAGCGGGGAAAAGTAATGCTGGTTCTCACTGCCTCCTGGAACCCTTTCAAATGCCCCAGACAATTTGGCCCTCTCTGCTTTCCTGCGGACTCTATCCTCAAAAGCACCTGTTTTCGCTTTCGGCAGCCTCCGGAGCAAAAAAGACAAACGTCCAGCTTTTGCTGCCACAGCAAAGGTGCCAGCGGGGAAAAGTAATGCTGGTTCTCACTGCCTCCTGGAACCCTTTCAAATGCCACAGACAATTTGGCCCTCTCTGCTTTCCTGCGGACTCCATCCTCAAAAGCACCTGTTTTCGCTTTCGGCAACCTCCGGAGCAAAAAAGAGAAACGTCCAGCTTTTGCTGCCACAGCAAAGGTGCCAGCGGGGAAAAGTAATGCTGGTTCTCACTGCCTCCTGGAACCCTTTCAAATGCCACAGACAATTTGGCCCTCTCTGCTTTCCTGCGGACTCCATCCTCAAAAGCACCTGTTTTCGCTTTCGGCAGCCTCCGGAGCAAAAAAGACAAACGTCCAGCTTTTGCTGCCACAGCAAAGGTGCCAGCGGGGAAAAGTAATGCTGGTTCTCACTGCCTCCTGGAACCTCTTCAAATGCCCCAGACAATTTGGCCCTCTCTGCTTTACTGCGGACTCCATCCTCAAAAGCACCTGTTTTCGCTTTCGGCAGCGTCCGGAGCAAAAAAGACAAACGTCCAGCTTTTGCTGCCACAGCAAAGGTGCCAGCGGGGAAAAGTAATGCTGGTTCTCACTGCCTCCTGGAACCCTTTCAAATGCCACAGACAATTTGGCCCTTTCTGCTTTCCTGTGGACTCCATCCTCAAAAGCACCTGTTTTCGCTTTCGGCAGCCTCCGGAGCAAAAAAGACAAACGTCCAGCTTTTGCTGCCACAGCAAAGGTGCCAGCGGGGAAAAGTAATGCTGGTTCTCACTGCCTCCTGGAACCCGTTCAAATGCCCCAGACAATTTGGCCCTCTCTGCTTTCCTGCGGACTCCATCCTCAAAAGCACCTGTTTTCGCTTTCGGCAACCTCCGGAGCAAAAAAGACAAACGTCCAGCTTTTGCTGCCACAGCAAAGGTGCCAGCGGGGAAAAGTAATGCTGGTTCTCACTGCCTCCTGGAACCCTTTCAAATGCCACAGACAATTTGGCCCTCTCTGCTTTCCTGCGGACTCCATCCTCAAAAGCACCTATTTTTGCTTTCGGCGCCCTCCGGAGCAAAAAAGACAAACGTCCAGCTTTTGCTGCCACAACAAAGGTGCCAGCGGGGAAAAGTAATGCTGGTTCTCACTGCCTCCTGGAACCCTTTCAAATGCCACAGACAATTTGGCCCTCTCAGCTTTCCTGCGGACTCTAACCTCAAAAGCGCCTTTTTTCACTTTCGCAGCCCTCCGGAGCAAAAAAGACAAACGTCCAGCTTTTGCTGCCACAGCAAAGGTGCCAGCGGGGAAAAGTAATGCTGGTTCTCACTGCCTCCTGGAACCCTTTCAAATACCCCAGACAATTAAGCCCTCTCTGCTTTCCTGCTGACTCTATCCTCAAAAGCGCCTTTTTTCACTTTCGGCGCCCTCCGGTGGTAAAAAGACAAACGTCCAGCTTTTGCTGCCACAGCAAAGGTGCCAGCGGGGAAAAGTGATGCTGGTTCTCACTGCCTCCTGGAACCCTTTCAAATGCCACAGACAATTTGGCCCTCTCTGCTTTCCTGCGGACTCCATCCTCAAAAGCACCTGTTTTCGCTTTCGGCAGCGTCCGGAGCAAAAAAGACAAACGTCCAGCTTTTGCTGCCACAGCAAAGGTGCCAGCGGGGAAAAGTGATGCTGGTTCTCACTGCCTCCTGGAACTCTTTCAAATGCCCCAGACAATTTGGCCCTCTCTGCTTTCCTGCGGACTCCATCCTCAAAAGCACCTATTTTCGCTTTCGCCAGCCTCCGGAGCAAAAAAGACAAACGTCCAGCTTTTGCTGCCACGGCAAAGGTGCCAGCGGGGAAAAGTAATGCTGGTTCTCACTGCCTCCTGGAACCCTTTCAAATGCCACAGACAATTTGGCCCTCTCTGCTTTCCTGCGGACTCCATCCTCAAAAGCACCTATTTTCGCTTTCGGCAGCCTCAGGAGCAAAAAAGACAAACGTCCAGCTTTTGCTGCCACAGCAAAGGTGCCAGCGGGGAAAAGTAATGCTGGTTCTCACTGCCTCCTGGAACCCTTTCAAATGCCCCAGACAATTAAGCGCTCTCTGCTTTCCTGCGGACTCTATCCTCAAAAGAGCCTTTTTTCACTTTCGGCGCCCTCCGGTGGTAAAAAGACAAACGTCCAGCTTTTGCTGCCACAGCAAAGGTGCCAGCGGGGAAAAGTGATGCTGGTTCTCACTGCCTCCTGGAACTCTTTCAAATGCCACAGACAATTTGGCCCTCTCTGCTTTCCTGCGGACTCCATCCTCAAAAGCACCTGTTTTCGCTTTCGGCAACCTCCGGAGCAAAAAAGACAAACGTCCAGCTTTTGCTGCCACAGCAAAGGTGCCAGCGGGGAAAAGTAATGCTGGTTCTCACTGCCTCCTGGAACCCTTTCAAATGCCACAGACAATTTGGCCCTCTCTGCTTTCCTGTGGACTCCATCCTCAAAAGCACCTGTTTTCGCTTTCGGCAGCCTCCGGAGCAAAAAAGACAAACGTCCAGCTTTTGCTGCCACAGCAAAGGTGCCAGCGGGGAAAAGTAATGCTGGTTCTCACTGCCTCCTGGAACCCTTTCAAATGCCACAGACAATTTGGCCCTCTCTGCTTTCCTGCGGACTCCATCCTCAAAAGCACCTGTTTTCGCTTTCGGCAGCGTCCGGAGCAAAAAAGACAAACGTCCAGCTTTTGCTGCCACAGCAAAGGTGCCAGCGGGGAAAAGGAATGCTGGTTCTCACTGCCTCCTGGAACCCTTTCAAATGCCCCAGACAATTTGGCCCTCTCTGCTTTCCTGCGGACTCCATCCTCAAAAGCACCTGTTTTCGCTTTCGGCAGCCTCCGGAGCAAAAAAGACAAACGGCCAGCTTTTGCTGCCTCAGCAAAGGTGCCAGCGGGGAAAAGTAATGCTGGTTCTCACTGCCTCCTGGAACCCTTTCAAATGCCACAGACAATTTGGCCCTCTCTGCTTTCCTGCGGACTCCATCCTCAAAAGCACCTGTTTTCGCTTTCGGCAGCCTCCGGAGCAAAAAAGACAAACGTCCAGCTTTTGCTGCCACAGCAAAGGTGCCAGCGGGGAAAAGTAATGCTGGTTCTCACTGCCTCCTGGAACCCTTTCAAATGCCACAGACAATTTGGCCCTCTCTGCTTTCCTGCGGACTCCATCCTCAAAAGCACCTATTTTCGCTTTCGGCAGCCTCCGGAGCAAAAAAGACAAACGTCCAGCTTTTGCTGCCACAGCAAAGGTGCCAGTGGGGAAAAGTAATGCTGGTTCTCACTGCCTCCTGGAACCCTTTCAAATGCCCCTGACAATTTGGCCCTCTCTGCTTTCCTGCGGACTCTATCCTCAAAAGCGCCTTTTTTCACTTTCGGCGCCCTCCGGTGGTAAAAAGAAAAACGTCCAGCTTTTGCTGCCACAGCAAAGGTGCCAGCGGGGAAAAGTAATGCTGGTTCTCACTGCCTCCTGGAACTCTTTCAAATGCCACAGACAATTTGGCCCTCTCTGCTTTCCTGCGGACTCCATCCTCAAAAGCACCTATTTTCGCTTTCGGCAGCCTCCGGAGCAAAAAAGACAAACGTCCAGCTTTTGCTGCCACAGCAAAGGTGCCAGCGGGGAAAAGTAATGCTGGTTCTCACTGCCTCCTGGAACCCTTTCAAATGCCACAGACAATTTGGCCCTCTCTGCTTTCCTGTGGACTCCATCCTCAAAAGCACCTGTTTTCGCTTTCGGCAGCCTCCGGAGCAAAAAAGACAAACGTCCAGCTTTTGCTGCCACAGCAAAGGTGCCAGCGGGGAAAAGTAATGCTGGTTCTCACTGCCTCCTGGAACCCTTTCAAATGCCACAGACAATTTGGCCCTCTCTGCTTTCCTGCGGACTCCATCCTCAAAAGCACCTATTTTTGCTTTCGGCGCCCTCCGGAGCAAAAAAGACAAACGTCCAGCTTTTGCTGCCACAACAAAGGTGCCAGCGGGGAAAAGTAATGCTGGTTCTCACTGCCTCCTGGAACCCTTTCAAATGCCACAGACAATTTGGCCCTCTCTGCTTTCCTGCGGACTCTAACCTCAAAAGCGCCTTTTTTCACTTTCGGCGCCCTCCGGAGCAAAAAAGACAAACGTCCAGCTTTTGCTGCCACAGCAAAGGTGCCAGCGGGGAAAAGTAATGCTGGTTCTCACTGCCTCCTGGAACCCTTTCAAATACCCCAGACAATTAAGCCCTCTCTGCTTTCCTGCTGACTCTATCCTCAAAAGCGCCTTTTTTCACTTTCGGCGCCCTCCGGTGGTAAAAAGACAAACGTCCAGCTTTTGCTGCCACAGCAAAGGTGCCAGCGGGGAAAAGTAATGCTGGTTCTCACTGCCTCCTGGAACCTCTTCAAATGCCACAGACAATTTGGCCCTCTCTGCTTTCCTGCGGACTCCATCCTCAAAAGCACCTGTTTTCGCTTTTGGCAACCTCCGGAGCAAAAAAGACAAACGTCCAGCTTTTGCTGCCACAGCAAAGGTGCCAGCGGGGAAAAGTAATGCTGGTTCTCACTGCCTCCTGGAACCCTTTCAAATGCCACAGACAATTTGGCCCTCTCTGCTTTCCTGCGGACTCCATCCTCAAAAGCACCTGTTTTCGCTTTCGGCAGCCTCTGGAGCAAAAAAGACAAACGTCCAGCTTTTGCTGCCACAGCAAAGGTGCCAGCGGGGAAAAGTAATGCTGGTTCTCACTGCCTCCTGGAACCCTTTCAAATGCCACAGACAATTTGGCCCTCTCTGCTTTCCTGCGGACTCCATCCTCAAAAGCACCTGTTTTCGCTTTCGGCAGCCTCCAGAGCAAAAAAGAAAAAGGTCCAGCTTTTGCTGCCACAACAAAGGTGCCAGCGGGGAAAAGTAATGCTGGTTCTCACTGCCTCCTGGAACCCTTTCAAATGCCACAGACAATTTGGCCCTCTCTGCTTTCCTGCGGACTCTATCCTCAAAAGCACCTGTTTTCGCTTTCGGCAGCCTCCGGAGCAAAAAAGACAAACGTCCAGCTTTTGCTGCCACAGCAAAGGTGCCAGCGGGGAAAAGTAATGCTGGTTCTCACTACCTCCTTGAACCCTTTCAAATGCCCCAGACAATTTGGCCCTCTCTGCTTTCCTGCGGACTCCATCCTCAAAAGCACCTGTTTTCGCTTTCGGCAACCTCCGGAGCAAAAAAGACAAACGTCCAGCTTTTGCTGCCACAGCAAAGGTGCCAGCGGGGAAAAGTAATGCTGGTTCTCACTGCCTCCTGGAACCCTTTCAAATGCCACAGACAATTTGGCCCTCTCTGCTTTCCTGCGGACTCCATCCTCAAAAGCACCTGTTTTCGCTTTCGGCAGCCTCCGGAGCAAAAAAGACAAACGTCCAGCTTTTGCTGCCACAGCAAAGGTGCCAGCGGGGAAAAGTAATGCTGGTTCTCACTGCCTCCTGGAACCTCTTCAAATGCCCCAGACAATTTGGCCCTCTCTGCTTTCCTGCGGACTCCATCCTCAAAAGCACCTGTTTTCGCTTTTGGCAACCTCCGGAGCAAAAAAGACAAACGTCCAGCTTTTGCTGCCACAGCAAAGGTGCCAGCGGGGAAAAGTAATGCTGGTTCTCACTGCCTCCTGGAACCCTTTCAAATGCCACAGACAATTTGGCCCTCTCTGCTTTCCTGCGGACTCCATCCTCAAAAGCACCTGTTTTCGCTTTCGGCAGCCTCCGGAGCAAAAAAGACAAACGTCCAGCTTTTGCTGCCACAGCAAAGGTGCCAGCGGGGAAAAGTAATGCTGGTTCTCACTGCCTCCTGGAACCCTTTCAAATGCCCCAGACAATTTTGCCCTCTCTGCTTTCCTGCGGACTCCATCCTCAAAAGCACCTGTTTTCGCTTTCGGCAGCCTCCGGAGCAAAAAAGACAAACGTCCAGCTTTTGCTGCCACAGCAAAGGTGCCAGCGGGGAAAAGTAATGCTGGTTCTCACTGCCTCCTGGAACCCTTTCAAATGCCCCTGACAATTTGGCTCTCTCTGCTTTCCTGCGGACTCTATCCTCAAAAGCTCCTTTTTTCACTTTCGGCGCCCTCCGGTGGTAAAAAGACAAACGTCCAGCTTTTGCTGCCACAGCAAAGGTGCCAGCGGGGAAAAGTAATGCTGGTTCTCACTGCCTCCTGGAACTCTTTCAAATGCCACAGACAATTTGGCCCTCTCTGCTTTCCTGCGGACTCCATCCTCAAAAGCACCTATTTTCGCTTTCAGCAGCCTCCGGATCAAAAAAGACAAACGTCCAGCTTTTGCTGCCACAGCAAAGGTGCCAGCGGGGAAAAGTAATGCTGGTTCTCACTGCCTCCTGGAACCCTTTCAAATGCCACAGACAATTTGGCCCTTTCTGCTTTCCTGTGGACTCCATCCTCAAAAGCACCTGTTTTCGCTTTCGGCAGCCTCCGGAGCAAAAAAGACAAACGTCCAGCTTTTGCTGCCACAGCAAAGGTGCCAGCGGGGAAAAGTAATGCTGGTTCTCACTGCCTCCTGGAACCCGTTCAAATGCCCCAGACAATTTGGCCCTCTCTGCTTTCCTGCGGACTCCATCCTCAAAAGCACCTGTTTTCGCTTTCGGCAACCTCCGGAGCAAAAAAGACAAACGTCCAGCTTTTGCTGCCACAGCAAAGGTGCCAGCGGGGAAAAGTAATGCTGGTTCTCACTGCCTCCTGGAACCCTTTCAAATGCCACAGACAATTTGGCCCTCTCTGCTTTCCTGCGGACTCCATCCTCAAAAGCACCTATTTTTGCTTTCGGCGCCCTCCGGAGCAAAAAAGACAAACGTCCAGCATTTGCTGCCACAACAAAGGTGCCAGCGGGGAAAAGTAATGCTGGTTCTCACTGCCTCCTGGAACCCTTTCAAATGCCACAGACAATTTGGCCCTCTCAGCTTTCCTGCGGACTCTAACCTCAAAAGCGCCTTTTTTCACTTTCGGCGCCCTCCGGAGCAAAAAAGACAAACGTCCAGCTTTTGCTGCCACAGCAAAGGTGCCAGCGGGGAAAAGTAATGCTGGTTCTCACTGCCTCCTGGAACCCTTTCAAATACCCCAGACAATTAAGCCCTCTCTGCTTTCCTGCTGACTCTATCCTCAAAAGCGCCTTTTTTCACTTTCGGCGCCCTCCGGTGGTAAAAAGACAAACGTCCAGCTTTTGCTGCCACAGCAAAGGTGCCAGCGGGGAAAAGTGATGCTGGTTCTCACTGCCTCCTGGAACTCTTTCAAATGCCCCAGACAATTTGGCCCTCTCTGCTTTCCTGCGGACTCCATCCTCAAAAGCACCTATTTTCGCTTTCGGCAGCCTCCGGAGCAAAAAAGACAAACGTCCAGCTTTTGCTGCCACAGCAAAGGTGCCAGCGGGGAAAAGTAATGCTGGTTCTCACTGCCTCCTGGAACCCTTTCAAATGCCACAGACAATTTGGCCCTCTCTGCTTTCCTGCGGACTCCATCCTCAAAAGCACCTGTTTTCGCTTTCAGCAGCCTCCGGAGCAAAAAAGACAAACGTCCAGCTTTTGCTGCCACAGCAAAGGTGCCAGCGGGGAAAAGTAATGCTGGTTCTCACTGCCTCCTGGAACCCTTTCAAATACCCCAGACAATTAAGCCCTCTCTGCTTTCCTGCGGACTCTATCCTCAAAAGCGCCTTTTTTCACTTTCGGCGCCCTCCGGTGGTAAAAAGACAAACGTCCAGCTTTTGCTGCCACAGCAAAGGTGCCAGCGGGGAAAAGTGATGCTGGTTCTCACTGCCTCCTGGAACTCTTTCAAATGCCACAGACAATTTGGCCCTCTCTGTTTCCTGCGGACTCCATCCTCAAAAGCACCTGTTTTCGCTTTCGGCAACCTCCGGAGCAAAAAAGACAAACGTCCAGCTTTTGCTGCCACAGCAAAGGTGCCAGCGGGGAAAAGTAATGCTGGTTCTCACTGCCTCCTGGAACCCTTTCAAATGCCACAGACAATTTGGCCCTCTCTGCTTTCCTGTGGACTCCATCCTCAAAAGCACCTGTTTTCGCTTTCGGCAGCCTCCGGAGCAAAAAAGACAAACGTCCAGCTTTTGCTGCCACAGCAAAGGTGCCAGCGGGGAAAAGTAATGCTGGTTCTCACTGCCTCCTGGAACCCTTTCAAATGCCACAGACAATTTGGCCCTCTCTGCTTTCCTGCGGACTCCATCCTCAAAAGCACCTGTTTTCGCTTTCGGCAGCGTCCGGAGCAAAAAAGACAAACGTCCAGCTTTTGCTGCCACAGCAAAGGTGCCAGCGGGGAAAAGGAATGCTGGTTCTCACTGCCTCCTGGAACCTGTTCAAATGCCCCAGACAATTTGGCCCTCTCTGCTTTCCTGCGGACTCCATCCTCAAAAGCACCTGTTTTCGCTTTCGGCAGCCTCCGGAGCAAAAAAGACAAACGGCCAGCTTTTGCTGCCTCAGCAAAGGTGCCAGCGGGGAAAAGTAATGCTGGTTCTCACTGCCTCCTGGAACCCTTTCAAATGCCCCAGACAATTTGGCCCTCTCTGCTTTCCTGCGGACTCCATCCTCAAAAGCACCTTTTTTCGCTTTCGGCAGCCTCCGGAGCAAAAAAGACAAACGTCCAGCTTTTGCTGCCACAGCAAAGGTGCCAGTGGGGAAAAGTAATGCTGGTTCTCACTGCCTCCTGGAACCCTTTCAAATGCCCCTGACAATTTGGCCCTCTCTGCTTTCCTGCGGACTCTATCCTCAAAAGCGCCTTTTTTCACTTTCGGCGCCCTCCGGTGGTAAAAAGAAAAACGTCCAGCTTTTGCTGCCACAGCAAAGGTGCCAGCGGGGAAAAGTAATGCTGGTTCTCACTGCCTCCTGGAACTCTTTCAAATGCCACAGACAATTTGGCCCTCTCTGCTTTCCTGCGGACTCCATCCTCAAAAGCACCTATTTTCGCTTTTGGCAACTTCTGGAGCAAAAAAGACAAACGTCCAGCTTTTGCTGCCACAGCAAAGGTGCCAGCGGGGAAAAGTAATGCTGGTTCTCACTGCCTCCTGGAACCCTTTCAAATGCCACAGACAATTTGGCCCTCTCTGCTTTCCTGCGGACTCCATCCTCAAAAGCACCTGTTTTCGCTTTCGGCAGCCTCCGGAGCAAAAAAGACAAACGTCCAGCTTTTGCTGCCACAGCAAAGGTGCCAGCGGGGAAAAGTAATGCTGGTTCTCACTGCCTCCTGGAACCTGTTCAAATGCCCCAGACAATTTGGCCCTCTCTGCTTTCCTGCGGACTCCATCCTCAAAAGCACCTGTTTTCGCTTTCGGCAACCTCCGGAGCAAAAAAGACAAACGTCCAGCTTTTGCTGCCACAGCAAAGGTGCCAGCGGGGAAAAGTAATGCTGGTTCTCACTGCCTCCTGGAACCCTTTCAAATGCCCCAGACAATTTGGCCCTCTCTGCTTTCCTGCGGACTCCATCCTCAAAAGCACCTGTTTTCGCTTTCGGCAGCCTCCGGAGCAAAAAAGACAAACGTCCAGCTTTTGCTGCCACAGCAAAGGTGCCAGCGGGGAAAAGTAATGCTGGTTCTCACTGCCTCCTGGAACCCTTTCAAATGCCACAGACAATTTGGCCCTCTCTGCTTTCCTGCGGACTCCATCCTCAAAAGAACCTATTTTCCCTTTCGGCGCCCTCCGGAGCAAAAAAGACAAACGTCCAGCTTTTGCTGCCACAGCAAAGGTGCCAGCGGGGAAAAGTAATGCTGGTTCTCACTGCCTCCTGGAACCCTTTCAAATGCCACAGACAATTTGGCCCTCTCTGCTTTCCTGCGGACTCCATCCTCAAAAGCACCTGTTTTCGCTTTCGGCAGCCTCCGGAGCAAAAAAGACAAACGTCCAGCTTTTGCTGCCACAGCAAAGGTGCCAGCGGGGAAAAGTAATGCTGGTTCTCACTGCCTCCTGGAACTCCTTCAAATGCCCCAGACAATTTGGCTCTCTCTGCTTTCCTGCGGACTCCATCCTAAAAAACACCTGTTTTCGCTTTCGGCAGCCTCCGGAGCAAAAAAGACAAACGTCCAGCTTTTGCTGCCACAGCAAACGTGCCAGCGGGGAAAAGTAATGCTGGTTCTCACTGCCTCCTGGAACCCTTTCAAATGCCACAGACAATTTGGCCCTCTCTGCTTTCCTGCGGACTCCATCCTCAAAAGCACCTGTTTTCGCTTTCGGCAGCCTCCGGAGCAAAAAAGACAAACGTCCAGCTTTTGCTGCCACAGCAAAGGTGCCAGCGGGGAAAAGTAATGCTGGTTCTCACTGCCTCCTGGAACCCTTTCAAATGCCACAGACAATTTGGCCCTCTCTGCTTTCCTGCGGACTCCATCCTCAAAAGCACCTGTTTTCGCTTTTGGCAGCCTCCGGAGCAAAAAAGACAAACGTCCAGCTTTTGCTGCCACAACAAAGGTGCCAGCGGGGAAAAGTAATGCTGGTTCTCACTGCCTCCTGGAACCCTTTCAAATGCCCCAGACAATTTGGCCCTCTCTGCTTTCCTGCGGACTCCATCCTCAAAAGCACCTGTTTTCGCTTTCGGCAGCCTCCGGAGCAAAAAAGACAAACGTCCAGCTTTTGCTGCCACAGCAAAGGTGCCAGCGGGGAAAAGTAATGCTGGTTCTCACTGCCTCCTGGAACCCTTTCAAATGCCACAGACAATTTGGCCCTCTCTGCTTTCCTGCGGACTCCATCCTCAAAAGCACCTGTTTTCGCTTTCGGCAGCCTCCGGAGCAAAAAGACAAACGTCCAGCTTTTGCTGCCACAGCAAAGGTGCCAGCGGGGAAAAGTAATGCTGGTTCTCACTGCCTCCTGGAACTCCTTCAAATGCCCCAGACAATTTGGCCCTCTCTGCTTTCCTGCGGACTCCATCCTCAAAAGCACCTGTTTTCGCTTTCGGCAGCGTCCGGAGCAAAAAAGACAAACGTCCAGCTTTTGCTGCCACAGCAAAGGTGCCAGCGGGGAAAAGGAATGCTGGTTCTCACTGCCTCTTGGAACCTGTTCAAATGCCCCAGACAATTTGGCCCTCTCTGCTTTCCTGCGGACTCCATCCTCAAAAGCACCTGTTTTCGCTTTCGGCAGCCTCCGGAGCAAAAAAGACAAACGGCCAGCTTTTGCTGCCTCAGCAAAGGTGCCAGCGGGGAAAAGTAATGCTGGTTCTCACTGCCTCCTGGAACCCTTTCAAATGCCCCTGACAATTTGGCCCTCTCTGCTTTCCTGCGGACTCCATCCTCAAAAGCACCTGTTTTCGCTTTCGGCAGCCTCCGGAGCAAAAAAGACAAACGTCCAGCTTTTGCTGCCACAGCAAAGGTGCCAGCGGGGAAAAGTAATGCTGGTTCTCACTGCCTCCTGGAACCCTTTCAAATGCCACAGACAATTTGGCCCTCTCTGCTTTCCTGCGGACTCCATCCTCAAAAGCACCTGTTTTCGCTTTCGGCAGCCTCCGGAGCAAAAAAGACAAACGTCCAGCTTTTGCTGCCACAGCAAAGGTGCCAGCGGGGAAAAGTAATGCTGGTTCTCACTGCCTCCTGGAACCCTTTCAAATGCCCCTGACAATTTGGCCCTCTCTGCTTTCCTGCGGACTCTATCCTCAAAAGCGCCTTTTTTCACTTTCGGCGCCCTCCGGTGGTAAAAAGAAAAACGTCCAGCTTTTGCTGCCACAGCAAAGGTGCCAGCGGGGAAAAGTAATGCTGGTTCTCACTGCCTCCTGGAACTCTTTCAAATGCCACAGACAATTTGGCCCTCTCTGCTTTCCTGCGGACTCCATCCTCAAAAGCACCTATTTTCGCTTTCGGCAACTTCCGGAGCAAAAAAGACAAACGTCCAGCTTTTGCTGCCACAGCAAAGGTGCCAGCGGGGAAAAGTAATGCTGGTTCTCACTGCCTCCTGGAACCCTTTCAAATGCCACAGACAATTTGGCCCTCTCTGCTTTCCTGCGGACTCCATCCTCAAAAGCACCTGTTTTCGCTTTCGGCAGCCTCCGGAGCAAAAAAGACAAACGTCCAGCTTTTGCTGCCACAGCAAAGGTGCCAGCGGGGAAAAGTAATGCTGGTTCTCACTGCCTCCTGGAACCTGTTCAAATGCCCCAGACAATTTGGCCCTCTCTGCTTTCCTGCGGACTCCATCCTCAAAAGCACCTGTTTTCGCTTTCGGCAACCTCCGGAGCAAAAAAGACAAACGTCCAGCTTTTGCTGCCACAGCAAAGGTGCCAGCGGGGAAAAGTAATGCTGGTTCTCACTGCCTCCTGGAACCCTTTCAAATGCCACAGACAATTTGGCCCTCTCTGCTTTCCTGCGGACTCCATCCTCAAAAGCACCTGTTTTCGCTTTCGGCAGCCTCCGGAGCAAAAAAGACAAACGTCCAGCTTTTGCTGCCACAGCAAAGGTGCCAGCGGGGAAAAGTAATGCTGGTTCTCACTGCCTCCTGGAACCCTTTCAAATGCCACAGACAATTTGGCCCTCTTAGCTTTCCTGCGGACTCCATCCTCAAAAGAACCTATTTTCCCTTTCGGCGCCCTCCGGAGCAAAAAAGACAAACGTCCAGCTTTTGCTGCCACAGCAAAGGTGCCAGCGGGGAAAAGTAATGCTGGTTCTCACTGCCTCCTGGAACCCTTTCAAATGCCACAGACAATTTGGCCCTCTCTGCTTTCCTGCGGACTCCATCCTCAAAAGCACCTGTTTTCGCTTTCGGCAGCCTCCGGAGCAAAAAAGACAAACGTCCAGCTTTTGCTGCCACAGCAAAGGTGCCAGCGGGGAAAAGTAATGCTGGTTCTCACTGCCTCCTGGAACTCCTTCAAATGCCCCAGACAATTTGGCTCTCTCTGCTTTCCTGCGGACTCCATCCTCAAAAGCACCTGTTTTCGCTTTCGGCAGCCTCCGGAGCAAAAAAGACAAACGTCCAGCTTTTGCTGCCACAGCAAAGGTGCCAGCGTTGAAAAGTAATGCTGGTTCTCACTGCCTCCTGGAACCTCTTCAAATGCCCCAGACAATTTGGCCCTCTCTGCTTTCCTGCGGACTCCATCCTCAAAAGCACCTGTTTTCGCTTTCGGCAACCTCCGGAGCAAAAAAGACAAACGTCCAGCTTTTGCTGCCACAGCAAAGGTGCCAGCGGGGAAAAGTAATGCTGGTTCTCACTGCCTCCTGGAACCCTTTCAAATGCCACAGACAATTTGGCCCTCTCTGCTTTCCTGCGGACTCCATCCTCAAAAGCACCTGTTTTCGCTTTCGGCAGCCTCCGGAGCAAAAAAGACAAACGTCCAGCTTTTGCTGCCACAGCAAAGGTGCCAGCGGGGAAAAGTAATGCTGGTTCTCACTGCCTCCTGGAACCCTTTCAAATGCCACAGACAATTTGGCCCTCTCTGCTTTCCTGCGGACTCCATCCTCAAAAGCACCTGTTTTCGCTTTCGGCAGCCTCCGGAGCAAAAAAGACAAACGTCCAGCTTTTGCTGCCACAGCAAAGGTGCCAGCGGGGAAAAGTAATGCTGGTTCTCACTGCCTCCTGGAACCCTTTCAAATGCCACAGACAATTTGGCCCTCTCTGCTTTCCTGCGGACTCCATCCTCAAAAGCACCTGTTTTCGATTTCGGCAGCCTCCGGAGCAAAAAAGACAAACGTCCAGCTTTTGCTGCCACAGCAAAGGTGCCAGCGGGGAAAAGTAATGCTGGTTCTCACTGCCTCCTGGAACCCTTTCAAATGCCACAGACAATTTGGCCCTCTCTGCTTTCCTGTGGACTCCATCCTCAAAAGCACCTGTTTTCGCTTTCGGCAGCCTCCGGAGCAAAAAAGACAAACGTCTAGCTTTTGCTGCCACAGCAAAGGTGCCAGCGGGGAAAAGTAATGCTGGTTCTCACTGCCTCCTGGAACCCTTTCAAATGCCACAGACAATTTGGCCCTCTCTGCTTTCCTGCGGACTCCATCCTCAAAAGCACCTGTTTTCGCTTTCGGCAGCCTCCGGAGCAAAAAAGACAAACGTCCAGCTTTTGCTGCCACAGCAAAGGTGCCAGCGGGGAAAAGTAATGCTGGTTCTCACTGCCTCCTGGAACCTGTTCAAATGCCCCAGACAATTTGGCCCTCTCTGCTTTCCTGCGGACTCCATCCTCAAAAGCACCTGTTTTCGCTTTTGGCAACCTCCGGAGCAAAAAAGACAAACGTCCAGCTTTTGCTGCCACAGCAAAGGTGCCAGCGGGGAAAAGTAATGCTGGTTCTCACTGCCTCCTGGAACCCTTTCAAATGCCCCAGACAATTAAGCCCTCTCTGCTTTCCTGCGGACTCTATCCTCAAAAGCGCCTTTTTTCACTTTCGGCGCCCTTCGGTGGTAAAAAGACAAACGTCCAGGTTTTGCTGCCACAGCAAAGGTGCCAGCGGGGAAAAGTAATGCTGGTTCTCACTGCCTCATGGAACCTCTTCAAATGCCACAGACAATTTGGCCCTCTCTGCTTTCCTGCGGACTCCATCCTCAAAAGCACCTGTTTTCGCTTTCGGCAGCCTCCGGAGCAAAAAAGACAAACGTCCAGCTTTTGCTGCCACAGCAAAGGTGCCAGCGGGGAAAAGTAATGCTGGTTCTCACTGCCTTCTGGAAGCCTTTCAAATGCCACAGACAATTTGGCCCTCTCTGCTTTCCTGCGGACTCCATCCTCAAAAGCACCTGTTTTCGCTTTCGGCAGCCTCCAGAGCAAAAAAGACAAACGTCCAGCTTTTGCTGCCACAGCAAAGGTGCCAGCGGGGAAAAGCAATGCTGGTTCTCACTGCCTCCTGGAACCTCTTCAAATGCCCCAGACAATTTGGCCCTCTCTGCTTTCCTGCGGACTCCATCCTCAAAAGCACCTGTTTTCGCTTTTGGCAACCTCCGGAGCAAAAAAGACAAACGTCCAGCTTTTGCTGCCACAGCAAAGGTGCCAGCGGGGAAAAGTAATGCTGGTTCTCACTGACTCCTGGAACCCTTTCAAATGCCACAGACAATTTGGCCCTCTCTGCTTTCCTGCGGACTCCATCCTCAAAAGCACCTATTTTCGCTTTCGGCAGCCTCCGGAGCAAAAAAGACAAACGTCCAGCTTTTGCTGCCACAGCAAAGGTGCCAGCGGGGAAAAGTAATGCTGGTTCTCACTGCCTCCTGGAACCCTTTCAAATGCCCCAGACAATTTGGCCCTCTCTGCTTTCCTGCGGACTCCATCCTCAAAAGCACCTGTTTTCGCTTTCGGCAGCCTCCGGAGCAAAAAAGACAAACGTCCAGCTTTTGCTGCCACAGCAAAGGTGCCAGCGGGGAAAAGTAATGCTGGTTCTCACTGCCTCCTGGAACCCTTTCAAATGCCCCTGACAATTTGGCCCTCTCTGCTTTCCTGCGGACTCTATCCTCAAAAGCTCCTTTTTTCACTTTCGGCGCCCTCCGGTGGTAAAAAGACAAACGTCCAGCTTTTGCTGCCACAGCAAAGGTGCCAGCGGGGAAAAGTAATGCTGGTTCTCACTGCCTCCTGGAACCCTTTCAAATGCCACAGACAATTTGGCCCTCTCTGCTTTCCTGCGGACTCCATCCTCAAAAGCACCTGTTTTCGCTTTCGGCAGCCTCCGGAGCAAAAAAGACAAACGTCCAGCTTTTGCTGCCACAGCAAAGGTGCCAGCGGGGAAAAGTAATGCTGGTTCTCACTGCCTCCTGGAACCCTTTCAAATGCCACAGACAATTTGGCCCTCTCTGCTTTCCTGCGGACTCCATCCTCAAAAGCACCTATTTTTGCTTTCGGCGCACTCCAGAGCAAAAAAGACAAAAGTCCAGCTTTTGCTGCCACAACAAAGGTGCCAGCGGGGAAAAGTAATGCTGGTTCTCACTGCCTCCTTGAACCCTTTCAAATGCCACAGACAATTTGGCCCTCTCTGCTTTCCTGCGGACTCTAACCTCAAAAGCGCCTTTTTTCACTTTCGGCGCCCTCCGGAGCAAAAAAGACAAACGTCCAGCTTTTGCTGCCACAGCAAAGGTGCCAGCGGGGAAAAGTAATGCTGGTTCTCACTGCCTCCTGGAACCCTTTCAAATACCCCAGACAATTAAGCCCTCTCTGCTTTCCTGCTGACTCTATCCTCAAAAGCGCCTTTTTTCACTTTCGGCGCCCTCCGGTGGTAAAAAGACAAACGTCCAGGTTTTGCTGCCACAGCAAAGGTGCCAGCGGGGAAAAGTGATGCTGGTTCTAACTGCCTCCTGGAACTCTTTCAAATGCCACAGACAATTTGGCCCTCTCTGCTTTCCTGCGGACTCCATCCTCAAAAGCACCTGTTTTCGCTTTCGGCAGCCTCCGGAGCAAAAAAGACAAACGTCCAGCTTTTGCTGCCACAGCAAAGGTGCCAGCGGGGAAAAGTAATGCTGGTTCTCACTGCCTCCTGGAACCTGTTCAAATGCCCCAGACAATTTGGCCCTCTCTGCTTTCCTGCGGACTCCATCCTCAAAAGCACCTGTTTTCGCTTTCGGCAACCTCCGGAGCAAAAAAGACAAACGTCCAGCTTTTGCTACCACAGCAAAGGTGCCAGCGGGGAAAAGTAATGCTGGTTCTCACTGCCTCCTGGAACCCTTTCAAATGCCACAGACAATTTGGCCCTCTCTGCTTTCCTGCGGACTCCATCCTCAAAAGCACCTGTTTTCGCTTTCGGCAGCCTCCGGAGCAAAAAAGACAAACGTCCAGCTTTTGCTGCCACAGCAAAGGTGCCAGCGGGGAAAAGTAATGCTGGTTCTCACTGCCTCCTGGAACCCTTTCAAATGCCACAGACAATTTGGCCCTCTCTGCTTTCCTGCGGACTCCATCCTCAAAAGAACCTATTTTCCCTTTCGGCGCCCTCCGGAGCAAAAAAGACAAACGTCCAGCTTTTGCTGCCACAGCAAAGGTGCCAGCGGGGAAAAGTAATGCTGGTTCTCACTGCCTCCTGGAACCCTTTCAAATGCCACAGACAATTTGGCCCTCTCTGCTTTCCTGCGGACTCCATCCTCAAAAGCACCTGTTTTCGCTTTCGGCAGCCTCCGGAGCAAAAAAGACAAACGTCCAGCTTTTGCTGCCACAGCAAAGGTGCCAGCGGGGAAAAGTAATGCTGGTTCTCACTGCCTCCTGGAACTCCTTCAAATGCCCCAGACAATTTGGCTCTCTCTGCTTTCCTGCGGACTCCATCCTCAAAAGCACCTGTTTTCGCTTTCGGCAGCGTCCGGAGCAAAAAAGACAAACGTCCAGCTTTTGCTGCCACAGCAAACGTGCCAGCGGGGAAAAGTAATGCTGGTTCTCACTGCCTCCTGGAACCTCTTCAAATGCCACAGACATTTTGGCCCTCTCTGCTTTCCTGCGGACTCCATCCTCAAAAGCACCTGTTTTCGCTTTCGGCAACCTCCGGAGCAAAAACGACAAACGTCCAGCTTTTGCTGCCACAGCAAAGGTGCCAGCGGGGAAAAGTAATGCTGGTTCTCACTGCCTCCTGGAACCCTTTCAAATGCCACAGACAATTTGGCCCTCTCTGCTTTCCTGCGGACTCCATCCTCAAAAGCACCTGTTTTCGCTTTCGGCAGCCTCCGGAGCAAAAAAGACAAACGTCCAGCTTTTGCTGCCACAGCAAAGGTGCCAGCGGGGAAAAGTAATGCTGGTTCTCACTGCCTCCTGGAACCCTTTCAAATGCCACAGACAATTTGGCCCTCTCTGCTTTCCTGCGGACTCCATCCTCAAAAGCACCTGTTTTCGCTTTCGGCAGCCTCCGGAGCAAAAAAGACAAACGTCCAGCTTTTGCTGCCACAGCAAAGGTGCCAGCGGGGAAAAGTAATGCTGGTTCTCACTGCCTCCTGGAACTCCTTCAAATGCCCCAGACAATTTGGCTCTCTCTGCTTTCCTGCGGACTCCATCCTCAAAAGCACCTGTTTTCGCTTTCGGCAGCCTCCGGAGCAAAAAAGACAAACGTCCAGCTTTTGCTGCCACAGCAAAGGTGCCAGCGGGGAAAAGTAATGCTGGTTCTCACTGCCTCCTGGAACCTCTTCAAATGCCCCAGACAATTTGGCCCTCTCTGCTTTCCTGCGGACTCCATCCTCAAAAGCACCTGTTTTCGCTTTCGGCAACCTCCGGAGCAAAAAAGACAAACGTCCAGCTTTTGCTGCCACAGCAAAGGTGCCAGCGGGGAAAAGTAATGCTGGTTCTCACTGCCTCCTGGAACCCTTTCAAATGCCACAGACAATTTGGCCCTCTCTGCTTTCCTGCGGACTCCATCCTCAAAAGCACCTGTTTTCGCTTTCGGCAGCCTCCGGAGCAAAAAAGACAAACGTCCAGCTTTTGCTGCCACAGCAAAGGTGCCAGCGGGGAAAAGTAATGCTGGTTCTCACTGCCTCCTGGAACCCTTTCAAATGCCACAGACAATTTGGCCCTCTCTGCTTTCCTGCGGACTCCATCCTCAAAAGCACCTGTTTTCGATTTCGGCAGCCTCCGGAGCAAAAAAGACAAACGTCCAGCTTTTGCTGCCACAGCAAAGGTGCCAGCGGGGAAAAGTAATGCTGGTTCTCACTGCCTCCTGGAACCCTTTCAAATGCCACAGACAATTTGGCCCTCTCTGCTTTCCTGTGGACTCCATCCTCAAAAGCACCTGTTTTCGCTTTCAGCAGCCTCCGGAGCAAAAAAGACAAACGTCCAGCTTTTGCTGCCACAGCAAAGGTGCCAGCGGGGAAAAGTAATGCTGGTTCTCACTGCCTCCTGGAACCCTTTCAAATGCCACAGACAATTTGGCCCTCTCTGCTTTCCTGCGGACTCCATCCTCAAAAGCACCTGTTTTCGCTTTCGGCAGCCTCCGGAGCAAAAAAGACAAACGTCCAGCTTTTGCTGCCACAGCAAAGGTGCCAGCGGGGAAAAGTAATGCTGGTTCTCACTGCCTCCTGGAACCTGTTCAAATGCCCCAGACAATTTGGCCCTCTCTGCTTTCCTGCGGACTCCATCCTCAAAAGCACCTGTTTTCGCTTTTGGCAACCTCCGGAGCAAAAAAGACAAACGTCCAGCTTTTGCTGCCACAGCAAAGGTGCCAGCGGGGAAAAGTAATGCTGGTTCTCACTGCCTCCTGGAACCCTTTCAAATGCCCCAGACAATTAAGCCCTCTCTGCTTTCCTGCGGACTCTATCCTCAAAAGCGCCTTTTTTCACTTTCGGCGCCCTTCGGTGGTAAAAAGACAAACGTCCAGGTTTTGCTGCCACAGCAAAGGTGCCAGCGGGGAAAAGTAATGCTGGTTCTCACTGCCTCATGGAACCTCTTCAAATGCCACAGACAATTTGGCCCTCTCTGCTTTCCTGCGGACTCCATCCTCAAAAGCACCTGTTTTCGCTTTCGGCAGCCTCCGGAGCAAAAAAGACAAACGTCCAGCTTTTGCTGCCACAGCAAAGGTGCCAGCGGGGAAAAGTAATGCTGGTTCTCACTGCCTCCTGGAAGCCTTTCAAATGCCACAGACAATTTGGCCCTCTCTGCTTTCCTGCGGACTCCATCCTCAAAAGCACCTGTTTTCGCTTTCGGCAGCCTCCAGAGCAAAAAAGACAAACGTCCAGCTTTTGCTGCCACAGCAAAGGTGCCAGCGGGGAAAAGCAATGCTGGTTCTCACTGCCTCCTGGAACCTCTTCAAATGCCCCAGACAATTTGGCCCTCTCTGCTTTCCTGCGGACTCCATCCTCAAAAGCACCTGTTTTCGCTTTTGGCAACCTCCGGAGCAAAAAAGACAAACGTCCAGCTTTTGCTGCCACAGCAAAGGTGCCAGCGGGGAAAAGTAATGCTGGTTCTCACTGACTCCTGGAACCCTTTCAAATGCCACAGACAATTTGGCCCTCTCTGCTTTCCTGCGGACTCCATCCTCAAAAGCACCTATTTTCGCTTTCGGCAGCCTCCGGAGCAAAAAAGACAAACGTCCAGCTTTTGCTGCCACAGCAAAGGTGCCAGCGGGGAAAAGTAATGCTGGTTCTCACTGCCTCCTGGAACCCTTTCAAATGCCCCAGACAATTTGGCCCTCTCTGCTTTCCTGCGGACTCCATCCTCAAAAGCACCTGTTTTCGCTTTCGGCAGCCTCCGGAGCAAAAAAGACAAACGTCCAGCTTTTGCTGCCACAGCAAAGGTGCCAGCGGGGAAAAGTAATGCTGGTTCTCACTGCCTCCTGGAACCCTTTCAAATGCCCCTGACAATTTGGCCCTCTCTGCTTTCCTGCGGACTCTATCCTCAAAAGCTCCTTTTTTCACTTTCGGCGCCCTCCGGTGGTAAAAAGACAAACGTCCAGCTTTTGCTGCCACAGCAAAGGTGCCAGCGGGGAAAAGTAATGCTGGTTCTCACTGCCTCCTGGAACCCTTTCAAATGCCACAGACAATTTGGCCCTCTCTGCTTTCCTGCGGACTCCATCCTCAAAAGCACCTGTTTTCGCTTTCGGCAGCCTCCGGAGCAAAAAAGACAAACGTCCAGCTTTTGCTGCCACAGCAAAGGTGCCAGCGGGGAAAAGTAATGCTGGTTCTCACTGCCTCCTGGAACCCTTTCAAATGCCACAGACAATTTGGCCCTCTCTGCTTTCCTGCGGACTCCATCCTCAAAAGCACCTATTTTTGCTTTCGGCGCACTCCAGAGCAAAAAAGACAAAAGTCCAGCTTTTGCTGCCACAACAAAGGTGCCAGCGGGGAAAAGTAATGCTGGTTCTCACTGCCTCCTTGAACCCTTTCAAATGCCACAGACAATTTGGCCCTCTCTGCTTTCCTGCGGACTCTAACCTCAAAAGCGCCTTTTTTCACTTTCGGCGCCCTCCGGAGCAAAAAAGACAAACGTCCAGCTTTTGCTGCCACAGCAAAGGTGCCAGCGGGGAAAAGTAATGCTGGTTCTCACTGCCTCCTGGAACCCTTTCAAATACCCCAGACAATTAAGCCCTCTCTGCTTTCCTGCTGACTCTATCCTCAAAAGCGCCTTTTTTCACTTTCGGCGCCCTCCGGTGGTAAAAAGACAAACGTCCAGCTTTTGCTGCCACAGCAAAGGTGCCAGCGGGGAAAAGTGATGCTGGTTCTAACTGCCTCCTGGAACTCTTTCAAATGCCACAGACAATTTGGCCCTCTCTGCTTTCCTGCGGACTCCATCCTCAAAAGCACCTATTTTCGCTTTCGGCAACTTCCGGAGCAAAAAAGACAAACGTCCAGCTTTTGCTGCCACAGCAAAGGTGCCAGCGGGGAAAAGTAATGCTGGTTCTCACTGCCTCCTGGAACCCTTTCAAATGCCACAGACAATTTGGCCCTCTCTGCTTTCCTGCGGACTCCATCCTCAAAAGCACCTGTTTTCGCTTTCGGCAGCCTCCGGAGCAAAAAAGACAAACGTCCAGCTTTTGCTGCCACAGCAAAGGTGCCAGCGGGGAAAAGTAATGCTGGTTCTCACTGCCTCCTGGAACCTGTTCAAATGCCCCAGACAATTTGGCCCTCTCTGCTTTCCTGCGGACTCCATCCTCAAAAGCACCTGTTTTCGCTTTCGGCAACCTCCGGAGCAAAAAAGACAAACGTCCAGCTTTTGCTGCCACAGCAAAGGTGCCAGCGGGGAAAAGTAATGCTGGTTCTCACTGCCTCCTGGAACCCTTTCAAATGCCACAGACAATTTGGCCCTCTCTGCTTTCCTGCGGACTCCATCCTCAAAAGCACCTGTTTTCGCTTTCGGCAGCCTCCGGAGCAAAAAAGACAAACGTCCAGCTTTTGCTGCCACAGCAAAGGTGCCAGCGGGGAAAAGTAATGCTGGTTCTCACTGCCTCCTGGAACCCTTTCAAATGCCACAGACAATTTGGCCCTCTCTGCTTTCCTGCGGACTCCATCCTCAAAAGAACCTATTTTCCCTTTCGGCGCCCTCCGGAGCAAAAAAGACAAACGTCCAGCTTTTGCTGCCACAGCAAAGGTGCCAGCGGGGAAAAGTAATGCTGGTTCTCACTGCCTCCTGGAACCCTTTCAAATGCCACAGACAATTTGGCCCTCTCTGCTTTCCTGCGGACTCCATCCTCAAAAGCACCTGTTTTCGCTTTCGGCAGCCTCCGGAGCAAAAAAGACAAACGTCCAGCTTTTGCTGCCACAGCAAAGGTGCCAGCGGGGAAAAGTAATGCTGGTTCTCACTGCCTCCTGGAACTCCTTCAAATGCCCCAGACAATTTGGCTCTCTCTGCTTTCCTGCGGACTCCATCCTCAAAAGCACCTGTTTTCGCTTTCGGCAGCCTCCGGAGCAAAAAAGACAAACGTCCAGCTTTTGCTGCCACAGCAAACGTGCCAGCGGGGAAAAGTAATGCTGGTTCTCACTGCCTCCTGGAACCTCTTCAAATGCCACAGACATGTTGGCCCTCTCTGCTTTCCTGCGGACTCCATCCTCAAAAGCACCTGTTTTCGCTTTCGGCAACCTCCGGAGCAAAAAAGACAAACGTCCAGCTTTTGCTGCCACAGCAAAGGTGCCAGCGGGGAAAAGTAATGCTGGTTCTCACTGCCTCCTGGAACCCTTTCAAATGCCCCAGACAATTTGGCCCTCTCTGCTTTCCTGCGGACTCCATCCTCAAAAGCACCTGTTTTCGCTTTCGGCAGCCTCCGGAGCAAAAAAGACAAACGTCCAGCTTTTGCTGCCACAGCAAAGGTGCCAGCGGGGAAAAGTAATGCTGGTTCTCACTGCCTCCTGGAACCCTTTCAAATGCCACAGACAATTTGGCCCTCTCTGCTTTCCTGCGGACTCCATCCTCAAAAGCACCTGTTTTCGCTTTCGGCAGCCTCCGGAGCAAAAAAGACAAACGTCCAGCTTTTGCTGCCACAACAAAGGTGCCAGCGGGGAAAAGTAATGCTGGTTCTCACTGCCTCCTGGAACCCTTTCAAATGCCCCAGACAATTTGGCCCTCTCTGCTTTCCTGCGGACTCCATCCTCAAAAGCACCTGTTTTCGCTTTCGGCAGCCTCCGGAGCAAAAAAGACAAACGTCCAGCTTTTGCTGCCACAGCAAAGGTGCCAGCGGGGAAAAGTAATGCTGGTTCTCACTGCCTCCTGGAACCCTTTCAAATGCCACAGACAATTTGGCCCTCTCTGCTTTCCTGCGGACTCCATCCTCAAAAGCACCTGTTTTCGCTTTCGGCAGCCTCCGGAGCAAAAAAGACAAACGTCCAGCTTTTGCTGCCACAGCAAAGGTGCCAGCGGGGAAAAGTAATGCTGGTTCTCACTGCCTCCTGGAACCCTTTCAAATGCCCCAGACAATTTGGCCCTCTCTGCTTTCCTGCGGACTCCATCCTCAAAAGCACCTGTTTTCGCTTTCGGCAGCGTCCGGAGCAAAAAAGACAAACGTCCAGCTTTTGCTGCCACAGCAAAGGTGCCAGCGGGGAAAAGTAATGCTGGTTCTCACTGCCTCCTGGAACCTGTTCAAATGCCCCAGACAATTTGGCCCTCTCTGCTTTCCCGCGGACTCCATCCTCAAAAGCACCTGTTTTCGCTTTTGGCAACCTCCGGAGCAAAAAAGACAAACGTCCAGCTTTTGCTGCCACAGCAAAGGTGCCAGCGGGGAAAAGTAATGCTGGTTCTCACTGCCTCCTGGAACCCTTTCAAATGCCCCAGACAATTAAGCCCTCTCTGCTTTCCTGCGGACTCTATCCTCAAAAGCGCCTTTTTTCACTTTCGGCGCCCTTCGGTGGTAAAAAGACAAACGTCCAGGTTTTGCTGCCACAGCAAAGGTGCCAGCGGGGAAAAGTAATGCTGGTTCTCACTGCCTCATGGAACCTCTTCAAATGCCACAGACAATTTGGCCCTCTCTGCTTTCCTGCGGACTCCATCCTCAAAAGCACCTGTTTTCGCTTTCGGCAGCCTCCGAAGCAAAAAAGACAAACGTCCAGCTTTTGCTGCCACAGCAAAGGTGCCAGCGGGGAAAAGTAATGCTGGTTCTCACTGCCTCCTGGAAGCCTTTCAAATGCCACAGACAATTTGGCCCTCTCTGCTTTCCTGCGGACTCCATCCTCAAAAGCACCTGTTTTCGCTTTCGGCAGCCTCCAGAGCAAAAAAGACAAACGTCCAGCTTTTGCTGCCACAACAAAGGTGCCAGCGGGGAAAAGCAATGCTGGTTCTCACTGCCTCCTGGAACCTCTTCAAATGCCCCAGACAATTTGGCCCTCTCTGCTTTCCTGCGGACTCCATCCTCAAAAGCACCTGTTTTCGCTTTTGGCAACCTCCGGAGCAAAAAAGACAAACGTCCAGCTTTTGCTGCCACAGCAAAGGTGCCAGCGGGGAAAAGTAATGCTGGTTCTCACTGCCTCCTGGAACCCTTTCAAATGCCACAGACAATTTGGCCCTCTCTGCTTTCCTGTGGACTCCATCCTCAAAAGCACCTATTTTCGCTTTCGGCAGCCTCCGGAGCAAAAAAGACAAACGTCCAGCTTTTGCTGCCACAGCAAAGGTGCCAGCGGGGAAAAGTAATGCTGGTTCTCACTGCCTCCTGGAACCCTTTCAAATGCCACAGACAATTTGGCCCTCTCTGCTTTCCTGCGGACTCCATCCTCAAAAGCACCTGTTTTCGCTTTCGGCAGCCTCCGGAGCAAAAAAGACAAACGTCCAGCTTTTGCTGCCACAGCAAAGGTGCCAGCGGGGAAAAGTAATGCTGGTTCTCACTGCCTCCTGGAACCCTTTCAAATGCCCCTGACAATTTGGCCCTCTCTGCTTTCCTGCGGACTCTATCCTCAAAAGCTCCTTTTTTCACTTTCGGCGCCCTCCGGTGGTAAAAAGACAAACGTCCAGCTTTTGCTGCCACAGCAAAGGTGCCAGCGGGGAAAAGTAATGCTGGTTCTCACTGCCTCCTGGAACTCTTTCAAATGCCCCAGACAATTTGGCCCTCTCTGCTTTCCTGCGGACTCCATCCTCAAAAGCACCTATTTTCGCTTTCAGCAGCCTCCGGAGCAAAAAAGACAAACGTCCAGCTTTTGCTGCCACAGCAAAGGTGCCAGCGGGGAAAAGTAATGCTGGTTCTCACTGCCTCCTGGAACCCTTTCAAATGCCCCAGACAATTTGGCCCTCTCTGCTTTCCTGCGGACTCCATCCTCAAAAGCACCTGTTTTCGCTTTCGGCAGCCTCCGGAGCAAAAAAGACAAACGTCCAGCTTTTGCTGCCACAGCAAAGGTGCCAGCGGGGAAAAGTAATGCTGGTTCTCACTGCCTCCTGGAACCCTTTCAAATGCCACAGACAATTTGGCCCTCTCTGCTTTCCTGCGGACTCCATCCTCAAAAGCACCTGTTTTCGCTTTCGGCAGCCTCCGGAGCAAAAAAGACAAACGTCCAGCTTTTGCTGCCACAGCAAAGGTGCCAGCGGGGAAAAGTAATGCTGGTTCTCACTGCCTCCTGGAACCCTTTCAAATGCCACAGACAATTTGGCCCTCTCTGCTTTCCTGCGGACTCCATCCTCAAAAGCACCTATTTTTGCTTTCGGCGCACTCCGGAGCAAAAAAGACAAACGTCCAGCTTTTGCTGCCACAACAAAGGTGCCAGCGGGGAAAAGTAATGCTGGTTCTCACTGCCTCCTGGAACCCTTTCAAATGCCCCAGACAATTTGGCCCTCTCTGCTTTCCTGCGGACTCTAACCTCAAAAGCGCCTTTTTTCACTTTCGGCGCCCTCCGGAGCAAAAAAGACAAACGTCCAGCTTTTGCTGCCACAGCAAAGGTGCCAGCGGGGAAAAGTAATGCTGGTTCTCACTGCCTCCTGGAACCCTTTCAAATACCCCAGACAATTAAGCCCTCTCTGCTTTCCTGCTGACTCTATCCTCAAAAGCGCCTTTTTTCACTTTCGGCGCCCTCCGGTGGTAAAAAGACAAACGTCCAGCTTTTGCTGCCACAGCAAAGGTGCCAGCGGGGAAAAGTGATGCTGGTTCTAACTGCCTCCTGGAACTCTTTCAAATGCCACAGACAATTTGGCCCTCTCTGCTTTCCTGCGGACTCCATCCTCAAAAGCACCTATTTTCGCTTTCGGCAGCCTCCGGAGCAAAAAAGGACAAACGTCCAGCTTTTGCTGCCACAGCAAAGGTGCCAGCGGGGAAAAGTAATGCTGGTTCTCACTGCCTCCTGGAACCCTTTCAAATGCCACAGACAATTTGGCCCTCTCTGCTTTCCTGCGGACTCCATCCTCAAAAGCACCTGTTTTCGCTTTCAGCAGCCTCCGGAGCAAAAAAGACAAACGTCCAGCTTTTGCTGCCACAGCAAAGGTGCCAGCGGGGAAAAGTGATGCTGGTTCTCACTGCCTCCTGGAACTCTTTCAAATGCCACAGACAATTTGGCCCTCTCTGCTTTCCTGCGGACTCCATCCTCAAAAGCACCTATTTTCGCTTTCGGCAGCCTCCGGAGCAAAAAAGACAAACGTCCAGCTTTTGCTGCCACAGCAAAGGTGCCAGCGGGGAAAAGTAATGCTGGTTCTCACTGCCTCCTGGAACCCTTTCAAATGCCACAGACAATTTGGCCCTCTCTGCTTTCCTGTGGACTCCATCCTCAAAAGCAACCTGTTTTCGCTATCGGCAGCCTCCGGAGCAAAAAAGACAAACGTCCAGCTTTTGCTGCCACAGCAAAGGTGCCAGCGGGGAAAAGTAATGCTGGTTCTCACTGCCTCCTGGAACCCTTTCAAATGCCCCAGACAATTTGGCCCTCTCTGCTTTCCTGCGGACTCCATCCTCAAAAGCACCTGTTTTCGCTTTCGGCAGCGTCCGGAGCAAAAAGACAAACGTCCAGCTTTTGCTGCCACAGCAAAGGTGCCAGCGGGGAAAAGGAATGCTGGTTCTCACTGCCTCCTGGAACCTGTTCAAATGCCCCAGACAATTTGGCCCTCTCTGCTTTCCTGCGGACTCCATCCTCAAAAGCACCTGTTTTCGCTTTCGGCAGCCTCCGGAGCAAAAAAGACAAACGTCCAGCTTTTGCTGCCTCAGCAAAGGTGCCAGCGGGGAAAAGTAATGCTGGTTCTCACTGCCTCCTGGAACCCTTTCAAATGCCCCTGACAATTTGGCCCTCTCTGCTTTCCTGCGGACTCCATCCTCAAAAGCACCTGTTTTCGCTTTCGGCAGCCTCCGGAGCAAAAAAGACAAACGTCCAGCTTTTGCTGCCACAGCAAAGGTGCCAGTGGGGAAAAGTAATGCTGGTTCTCACTGCCTCCTGGAACCCTTTCAAATGCCCCTGACAATTTGGCCCTCTCTGCTTTCCTGCGGACTCTATCCTCAAAAGCTCCTTTTTTCACTTTCGGCGCCCTCCGGTGGTAAAAAGACAAACGTCCAGCTTTTGCTGCCACAGCAAAGGTGCCAGCGGGGAAAAGTAATGCTGGTTCTCACTGCCTCCTGGAACTCTTTCCAAATGCCACAGACAATTTGGCCCTCTCTGCTTTCCTGCGGACTCCATCCTCAAAAGCACCTATTTTCGCTTTCAGCAGCCTCCGGAGCAAAAAAGACAAACGTCCAGCTTTTGCTGCCACAGCAAAGGTGCCAGCGGGGAAAAGTAATGCTGGTTCTCACTGCCTCCTGGAACCCTTTCAAATGCCACAGACAATTTGTCCCTCTCTGCTTTCCTGCGGACTCCATCCTCAAAAGCACCTGTTTTCGCTTTCGGCAGCCTCCGGAGCAAAAAAGACAAACGTCCAGCTTTTGCTGCCACAGCAAAGGTGCCAGCGGGGAAAAGTAATGCTGGTTCTCACTGCCTCCTGGAACCCTTTCAAATGCCACAGACAATTTGGCCCTCTCTGCTTTCCTGCGGACTCCATCCTCAAAAGCACCTATTTTTGCTTTCGGCGCCCTCCGGAGCAAAAAGACAAAAGTTCAGCTTTTGCTGCCACAACAAAGGTGCCAGCGGGGAAAAGTAATGCTGGTTCTCACTGCCTCCTGGAACCCTTTCAAATGCCACAGACAATTTGGCCCTCTCTGCTTTCCTGCGGACTCTAACCTCAAAAGCGCCTTTTTTTCACTTTCGGCGCCCTCCGGAGCAAAAAAGACAAACGTCCAGCTTTTGCTGCCACAGCAAAGGTGCCAGCGGGGAAAAGTAATGCTGGTTCTCACTGCCTCCTGGAACGCTTTCAAATACCCCAGACAATTAAGCCCTCTCTGCTTTCCTGCTGACTCTATCCTCAAAAGCGCCTTTTTTCACTTTCGGCGCCCTCCGGTGGTAAAAAGACAAACGTCCAGCTTTTGCTGCCACAGCAAAGGTGCCAGCGGGGAAAAGTGATGCTGGTTCTAACTGCCTCCTGGAACTCTTTCAAATGCCACAGACAATTTGGCCCTCTCTGCTTTCCTGTGGACTCCATCCTCAAAAGCACCTGTTTTCGCTTTCAGCAGCCTCCGGAGCAAAAAAGACAAACGTCCAGCTTTTGCTGCCACAGCAAAGGTGCCAGCGGGGAAAAGTAATGCTGGTTCTCACTGCCTCCTGGAACCCTTTCAAATGCCACAGACAATTTGGCCCTCTCTGCTTTCCTGCGGACTCCATCCTCAAAAGCACCTGTTTTCGCTTTTGGCAACCTCCGGAGCAAAAAAGACAAACGTCCAGCTTTTGCTGCCACAGCAAAGGTGCCAGCGGGGAAAAGTAATGCTGGTTCTCACTGCCTCCTGGAACCCTTTCAAATGCCACAGACAATTTGGCCCTCTCTGCTTTCCTGCGGACTCTATCCTCAAAAGCGCCTTTTTTCACTTTCGGCGCCCTCCGGTGGTAAAAAGACAAACGTCCAGGTTTTGCTGCCACAGCAAAGGTGCCAGCGGGGAAAAGTAATGCTGGTTCTCACTGCCTCATGGAACCTCTTCAAATGCCCCAGACAATTTGGCCCTCTCTGCTTTCCTGCGGACTCCATCCTCAAAAGCACCTGTTTTCGCTTTCGTCAGCCTCCGGAGCAAAAAAGACAAACGTCCAGCTTTTGCTGCCACAACAAAGGTGCCAGCGGGGAAAAGCAATGCTGGTTCTCACTGCCTCCTGGAACCCTTTCAAATGCCACAGACAATTTGGCCCTCTCTGCTTTCCTGTGGACTCCATCCTCAAAAGCAGCTGTTTTCGCTTTCGGCAGCCTCCGGAGCAAAAAAGACAAACGTCCAGCTTTTGCTGCCACAGCAAAGGTGCCAGCGGGGAAAAGTAATGCTGGTTCTCACTACCTCCTTGAACCCTTTCAAATGCCACAGACAATTTGGCCCTCTCTGCTTTCCTGCGGACTCCATCCTCAAAAGCACCTGTTTTCGCTTTCGGCAACCTCCGGAGCAAAAAAGACAAACGTCCAGCTTTTGCTGCCACAGCAAAGGTGCCAGCGGGGAAAAGTAATGCTGGTTCTCACTGCCTCCTGGAACCCTTTCAAATGCCACAGACAATTTGTCCCTCTCTGCTTTCCTGCGGACTCTATCCTCAAAAGCACCTGTTTTCGCTTTCGGCAGCCTCCGGAGCAAAAAAGACAAACGTCCAGCTTTTGCTGCCACAGCAAAGGTGCCAGCGGGGGAAAGTAATGCTGGTTCTCACTGCCACCTGGAACCCTTTCAAATGCCCCAGACAATTAAGCCCTCTCTGCTTTCCTGCGGACTCCATCCTCAAAAGCGCCTTTTTTCACTTTTGGCGCCCTCCGGTGGTAAAAAGACAAACGTCCAGCTTTTGCTGCCACAGCAAAGGTGCCAGCGGGGAAAAGTAATGCTGGTTCTCACTGCCTCCTGGAACTCTTTCAAATGCCACAGACAATTTGGCCCTCTCTGCTTTCCTGCGGACTCCATCCTCAAAAGCACCTGTTTTCGCTTTCGGCAGCCTCCGGAGCAAAAAAGACAAACGTCCAGCTTTTGCTGCCACAGCAAAGGTGCCAGCGGGGAAAAGTAATGCTGGTTCTCACTGCCTCCTGGAACCCTTTCAAATGCCACAGACAATTTGGCCCTCTCTGCTTTCCTGCGGACTCCATCCTCAAAAGCACCTGTTTTCGCTTTCGGCAACCTCCGGAGCAAAAAAGACAAACGTCCAGCTTTTGCTGCCACAGCAAAGGTGCCAGCGGGGAAAAGTAATGCTGGTTCTCACTACCTCCTTGAACCCTTTCAAATGCCACAGACAATTTGGCCCTCTCTGCTTTCCTGCGGACTCCATCCTCAAAAGCACCTGTTTTCGCTTTCGGCAGCCTCCGGAGCAAAAAAGACAAACGTCCAGCTTTTGCTGCCACAGCAAAGGTGCCAGCGGGGAAAAGTAATGCTGGTTCTCACTGCCTCCTGGAACCCTTTCAAATGCCACAGACAATTTGGCCCTCTCTGCTTTCCTGCGGACTCCATCCTCAAAAGCACCTGTTTTCGCTTTCGGCAGCCTCCGGAGCAAAAAAGACAAACGTCCAGCTTTTGCTGCCACAGCAAAGGTGCCAGCGGGGAAAAGTAATGCTGGTTCTCACTGCCTCCTGGAACCTCTTCAAATGCCCCAGACAATTTGGCCCTCTCTGCTTTCCTGCGGACTCCATCCTCAAAAGCACCTGTTTTCGCTTTTGGCAACCTCCGGAGCAAAAAAGACAAACGTCCAGCTTTTGCTGCCACAGCAAAGGTGCCAGCGGGGAAAAGTAATGCTGGTTCTCACTGCCTCCTGGAACCCTTTCAAATGCCACAGACAATTTGGCCCTCTCTGCTTTCCTGCGGACTCCATCCTCAAAAGCACCTGTTTTCGCTTTCGGCAGCCTCCGGAGCAAAAAAGACAAACGTCCAGCTTTTGCTGCCACAGCAAAGGTGCCAGCGGGGAAAAGTAATGCTGGTTCTCACTGCCTCCTGGAACCCTTTCAAATGCCACAGACAATTTGGCCCTCTCTGCTTTCCTGCGGACTCTATCCTCAAAAGCGCCTTTTTTCACTTTCGGCGCCCTCCGGTGGTAAAAAGACAAACGTCCAGGTTTTGCTGCCACAGCAAAGGTGCCAGCGGGGAAAAGTAATGCTGGTTCTCACTGCCTCATGGAACCTCTTCAAATGCCCCAGACAATTTGGCCCTCTCTGCTTTCCTGCGGACTCCATCCTCAAAAGCACCTGTTTTCGCTTTCGGCAGCCTCCGGAGCAAAAAAGACAAACGTCCAGCTTTTGCTGCCACAGCAAAGGTGCCAGCGGGGAAAAGTAATGCTGGTTCTCACTGCCTCCTGGAACCCTTTCAAATGCCCCAGACAATTAAGCCCTCTCTGCTTTCCTGCGGACTCCATCCTCAAAAGCACCTGTTTTCGCTTTCGGCAGCCTCCAGAGCAAAAAAGACAAACGTCCAGCTTTTGCTGCCACAACAAAGGTGCCAGCGGGGAAAAGCAATGCTGGTTCTCACTGCCTCCTGGAACCCTTTCAAATGCCCCAGACAATTTGGCCCTCTCTGCTTTCCTGTGGACTCCATCCTCAAAAGCAGCTGTTTTCGCTTTCGGCAGCCTCCGGAGCAAAAAAGACAAACGTCCAGCTTTTGCTGCCACAGCAAAGGTGCCAGCGGGGAAAAGTAATGCTGGTTCTCACTACCTCCTTGAACCCTTTCAAATGCCACAGACAATTTGGCCCTCTCTGCTTTCCTGCGGACTCCATCCTCAAAAGCACCTGTTTTTGCTTTCGGCAGCCTCCGGAGCAAAAAAGACAAACGTCCAGCTTTTGCTGCCACAGCAAAGGTGCCAGCGGGGAAAAGTAATGCTGGTTCTCACTGCCTCCTGGAACCCTTTCAAATGCCCCAGACAATTTGGCCCTCTCTGCTTTCCTGCGGACTCCATCCTCAAAAGCACCTGTTTTCGCTTTCGGCAGCCTCCGGAGCAAAAAAGACAAACGTCCAGCTTTTGCTGCCACAGCAAAGTTGCCAGCGGGGAAAAGTAATGCTGGTTCTCACTGCCTCCTGGAACCTCTTCAAATGCCCCAGACAATTTGGCCCTCTCTGCTTTCCTGCGGACTCCATCCTCAAAAGCACCTGTTTTCGCTTTCGTCAGCCTCCGGAGCAAAAAAGACAAACGTCCAGCTTTTGCTGCCACAGCAAAGGTGCCAGCGGGGGAAAGTAATGCTGGTTCTCACTGCCACCTGGAACCCTTTCAAATGCCCCAGACAATTAAGCCCTCTCTGCTTTCCTGCGGACTCCATCCTCAAAAGCGCCTTTTTTCACTTTTGGCAACCTCCGGAGCAAAAAAGACAAACGTCCAGCTTTTGCTGCCACAGCAAAGGTGCCAGCGGGGAAAAGTAATGCTGGTTCTCACTGCCTCCTGGAACCCTTTCAAATGCCACAGACAATTAAGCCCTCTCTGCTTTCCTGCGGACTCTATCCTCAAAAGCGCCTTTTTTCACTTTCGGCGCCCTCCGGTGGTAAAAAGACAAACGTCCAGCTTTTGCTGCCACAGCAAAGGTGCCAGCGGGGAAAAGTAATGCTGGTTCTCACTGCCTCATGGAACCTCTTCAAATGCAACAGACAATTTGGCCCTCTCTGCTTTCCTGCGGACTCCATCCTCAAAAGCACCTGTTTTCGCTTTCGGCAGCCTCCGGAGCAAAAAAGACAAACGTCCAGCTTTTGCTGCCACAGCAAAGGTGCCAGCGGGGAAAAGTAATGCTGGTTCTCACTGCCTCCTGGAACCCTTTCAAATGCCCCAGACAATTAAGCCCTCTCTGCTTTCCTGCGGACTCCATCCTCAAAAGCACCTGTTTTCGCTTTCGGCAGCCTCCAGAGCAAAAAAGACAAACGTCCAGCTTTTGCTGCCACAACAAAGGTGCCAGCAGGGAAAAGCAATGCTGGTTCTCACTGCCTCCTGGAACCCTTTCAAATGCCCCAGACAATTTGGCCCTCTCTGCTTTCCTGCGGACTCCATCCTCAAAAGCAGCTGTTTTCGCTTTCGGCAGCCTCCGGAGCAAAAAAGACAAACGTCCAGCTTTTGCTGCCACAGCAAAGGTGCCAGCGGGGAAAAGTAATGCTGGTTCTCACTACCTCCTTGAACCCTTTCAAATGCCACAGACAATTTGGCCCTCTCTGCTTTCCTGCGGACTCCATCCTCAAAAGCACCTGTTTTCGCTTTCGGCAGCCTCCGGAGCAAAAAAGACAAACGTCCAGCTTTTGCTGCCACAGCAAAGGTGCCAGCGGGGAAAAGTAATGCTGGTTCTCACTGCCTCCTGGAACCCTTTCAAATGCCACAGACAATTTGGCCCTCTCTGCTTTCCTGCGGACTCCATCCTCAAAAGCACCTGTTTTCGCTTTCGGCAGCCTCCGGAGCAAAAAAGACAAACGTCCAGCTTTTGCTGCCACAGCAAAGGTGCCAGCGGGGAAAAGTAATGCTGGTTCTCACTGCCTCCTGGAACCTCTTCAAATGCCCCAGACAATTTGGCCCTCTCTGCTTTCCTGCGGACTCCATCCTCAAAAGCACCTGTTTTCGCTTTTGGCAACCTCCGGAGCAAAAAAGACAAACGTCCAGCTTTTGCTGCCACAGCAAAGGTGCCAGCGGGGAAAAGTAATGCTGGTTCTCACTGCCTCCTGGAACCCTTTCAAATGCCCCAGACAATTTGGCCCTCTCTGCTTTCCTGCGGACTCCATCCTCAAAAGCACCTGTTTTCGCTTTCGTCAGCCTCCGGAGCAAAAAAGACAAACGTCCAGCTTTTGCTGCCACAGCAAAGGTGCCAGCGGGGAAAAGTAATGCTGGTTCTCACTGCCTCCTGGAACCCTTTCAAATGCCCCAGACAATTTGGCCCTCTCTGCTTTCCTGCGGACTCCATCCTCAAAAGCACCTGTTTTCGCTTTCGGCAGCGTCCGGAGCAAAAAAGACAAACGTCCAGCTTTTGCTGCCACAGCAAAGGTGCCAGCGGGGAAAAGTAATGCTGGTTCTCACTGCCTCCTGGAACCCTTTCAAATGCCCCTGACAATTTGGCCCTCTCTGCTTTCCTGCGGACTCTATCCTCAAAAGCTCCTTTTTTCACTTTCGGCGCCCTCCGGTGGTAAAAAGACAAACGTCCAGCTTTTGCTGCCACAGCAAAGGTGCCAGCGGGGAAAAGTAATGCTGGTTATCACTGCCTCCTGGAACTCTTTCAAATGCCACAGACAATTTGGCCCTCTCTGCTTTCCTGCGGACTCCATCCTCAAAAGCACCTATTTTCGCTTTCAGCAGCCTCCGGAGCAAAAAAGACAAACGTCCAGCTTTTGCTGCCACAGCAAAGGTGCCAGCGGGGAAAAGTAATGCTGGTTCTCACTGCCTCCTGGAACCCTTTCAAATGCCACAGACAATTTGGCCCTCTCTGCTTTCCTGCGGACTCCATCCTCAAAAGCACCTGTTTTCGCTTTCGGCAGCCTCCGGAGCAAAAAAGACAAACGTCCAGCTTTTGCTGCCACAGCAAAGGTGCCAGCGGGGAAAAGTAATGCTGGTTCTCACTGCCTCCTGGAACCTCTTCAAATGCCCCAGACAATTTGGCCCTCTCTGCTTTCCTGCGGACTCCATCCTCAAAAGCACCTGTTTTCGCTTTTGGCAACCTCCGGAGCAAAAAAGACAAACGTCCAGCTTTTGCTGCCACAGCAAAGGTGCCAGCGGGGAAAAGTAATGCTGGTTCTCACTGCCTCCTGGAACCCTTTCAAATGCCACAGACAATTTGGCCCTCTCTGCTTTCCTGCGGACTCCATCCTCAAAAGCACCTGTTTTCGCTTTCGGCAGCCTCCGGAGCAAAAAAGACAAACGTCCAGCTTTTGCTGCCACAGCAAAGGTGCCAGCGGGGAAAAGTAATGCTGGTTCTCACTGCCTCCTGGAACCCTTTCAAATGCCACAGACAATTTGGCCCTCTCTGCTTTCCTGCGGACTCTATCCTCAAAAGCGCCTTTTTTCACTTTCGGCGCCCTCCGGTGGTAAAAAGACAAACGTCCAGGTTTTGCTGCCACAGCAAAGGTGCCAGCGGGGAAAAGTAATGCTGGTTCTCACTGCCTCATGGAACCTCTTCAAATGCCCCAGACAATTTGGCCCTCTCTGCTTTCCTGCGGACTCCATCCTCAAAAGCACCTGTTTTCGCTTTCGTCAGCCTCCGGAGCAAAAAAGACAAACGTCCAGCTTTTGCTGCCACAGCAAAGGTGCCAGCGGGGAAAAGTAATGCTGGTTCTCACTGCCTCCTGGAACCCTTTCAAATGCCCCAGACAATTTGGCCCTCTCTGCTTTCCTGCGGACTCCATCCTCAAAAGCACCTGTTTTCGCTTTCGGCAGCGTCCGGAGCAAAAAAGACAAACGTCCAGCTTTTGCTGCCACAGCAAAGGTGCCAGCGGGGAAAAGTAATGCTGGTTCTCACTGCCTCCTGGAACCCTTTCAAATGCCCCTGACAATTTGGCCCTCTCTGCTTTCCTGCGGACTCTATCCTCAAAAGCTCCTTTTTTCACTTTCGGCGCCCTCCGGTGGTAAAAAGACAAACGTCCAGCTTTTGCTGCCACAGCAAAGGTGCCAGCGGGGAAAAGTAATGCTGGTTATCACTGCCTCCTGGAACTCTTTCAAATGCCACAGACAATTTGGCCCTCTCTGCTTTCCTGCGGACTCCATCCTCAAAAGCACCTATTTTCGCTTTCAGCAGCCTCCGGAGCAAAAAAGACAAACGTCCAGCTTTTGCTGCCACAGCAAAGGTGCCAGCGGGGAAAAGTAATGCTGGTTCTCACTGCCTCCTGGAACCCTTTCAAATGCCACAGACAATTTGGCCCTCTCTGCTTTCCTGCGGACTCCATCCTCAAAAGCACCTGTTTTCGCTTTCGGCAGCCTCCGGAGCAAAAAAGACAAACGTCCAGCTTTTGCTGCCACAGCAAAGGTGCCAGCGGGGAAAAGTAATGCTGGTTCTCACTGCCTCCTGGAACCTCTTCAAATGCCCCAGACAATTTGGCCCTCTCTGCTTTCCTGCGGACTCCATCCTCAAAAGCACCTGTTTTCGCTTTTGGCAACCTCCGGAGCAAAAAAGACAAACGTCCAGCTTTTGCTGCCACAGCAAAGGTGCCAGCGGGGAAAAGTAATGCTGGTTCTCACTGCCTCCTGGAACCCTTTCAAATGCCACAGACAATTTGGCCCTCTCTGCTTTCCTGCGGACTCCATCCTCAAAAGCACCTGTTTTCGCTTTCGGCAGCCTCCGGAGCAAAAAAGACAAACGTCCAGCTTTTGCTGCCACAGCAAAGGTGCCAGCGGGGAAAAGTAATGCTGGTTCTCACTGCCTCCTGGAACCCTTTCAAATGCCACAGACAATTTGGCCCTCTCTGCTTTCCTGCGGACTCTATCCTCAAAAGCGCCTTTTTTCACTTTCGGCGCCCTCCGGTGGTAAAAAGACAAACGTCCAGGTTTTGCTGCCACAGCAAAGGTGCCAGCGGGGAAAAGTAATGCTGGTTCTCACTGCCTCATGGAACCTCTTCAAATGCCCCAGACAATTTGGCCCTCTCTGCTTTCCTGCGGACTCCATCCTCAAAAGCACCTGTTTTCGCTTTCGGCAGCCTCCGGAGCAAAAAAGACAAACGTCCAGCTTTTGCTGCCACAGCAAAGGTGCCAGCGGGGAAAAGTAATGCTGGTTCTCACTGCCTCCTGGAACCCTTTCAAATGCCACAGACAATTAAGCCCTCTCTGCTTTCCTGCGGACTCCATCCTCAAAAGCACCTGTTTTCGCTTTCGGCAGCCTCCAGAGCAAAAAAGACAAACGTCCAGCTTTTGCTGCCACAACAAAGGTGCCAGCAGGGAAAAGCAATGCTGATTCTCACTGCCTCCTGGAACCCTTTCAAATGCCCCAGACAATTTGGCCCTCTCTGCTTTCCTGCGGACTCCATCCTCAAAAGCAGCTGTTTTCGCTTTCGGCAGCCTCCGGAGCAAAAAAGACAAACGTCCAGCTTTTGCTGCCACAGCAAAGGTGCTAGCGGGGAAAAGTAATGCTGGTTCTCACTACCTCCTTGAACCCTTTCAAATGCCACAGACAATTTGGCCCTCTCTGCTTTCCTGCGGACTCCATCCTCAAAAGCACCTGTTTTCGCTTTCGGCAGCCTCCGGAGCAAAAAAGACAAACGTCCAGCTTTTGCTGCCACAGCAAAGGTGCCAGCGGGGAAAAGTAATGCTGGTTCTCACTGCCTCCTGGAACCCTTTCAAATGCCACAGACAATTTGGCCCTCTCTGCTTTCCTGCGGACTCCATCCTCAAAAGCACCTGTTTTCGCTTTCGGCAGCGTCCGGAGCAAAAAAGACAAACGTCCAGCTTTTGCTGCCACAGCAAAGGTGCCAGCGGGGAAAAGTAATGCTGGTTCTCACTGCCTCCTGGAACCTCTTCAAATGCCCCAGACAATTTGGCCCTCTCTGCTTTCCTGCGGACTCCATCCTCAAAAGCACCTGTTTTCGCTTTTGGCAACCTCCGGAGCAAAAAAGACAAACGTCCAGCTTTTGCTGCCACAGCAAAGGTGCCAGCGGGGAAAAGTAATGCTGGTTCTCACTGCCTCCTGGAACCCTTTCAAATGCCCCAGACAATTTGGCCCTCTCTGCTTTCCTGCGGACTCCATCCTCAAAAGCACCTGTTTTCGCTTTCGGCAGCCTCCGGAGCAAAAAAGACAAACGTCCAGCTTTTGCTGCCACAGCAAAGGTGCCAGCGGGGAAAAGTAATGCTGGTTCTCACTGCCTCCTGGAACCCTTTCAAATGCCCCAGACAATTTGGCCCTCTCTGCTTTCCTGCGGACTCCATCCTCAAAAGCACCTGTTTTCGCTTTCGGCAGCGTCCGGAGCAAAAAAGACAAACGTCCAGCTTTTGCTGCCACAGCAAAGGTGCCAGCGGGGAAAAGTAATGCTGGTTCTCACTGCCTCCTGGAACCCTTTCAAATGCCCCTGACAATTTGGCCCTCTCTGCTTTCCTGCGGACTCTATCCTCAAAAGCTCCTTTTTTCACTTTCGGCGCCCTCCGGTGGTAAAAAGACAAACGTCCAGCTTTTGCTGCCACAGCAAAGGTGCCAGCGGGGAAAAGTAATGCTGGTTATCACTGCCTCCTGGAACTCTTTCAAATGCCACAGACAATTTGGCCCTCTCTGCTTTCCTGCGGACTCCATCCTCAAAAGCACCTATTTTCGCTTTCAGCAGCCTCCGGAGCAAAAAAGACAAACGTCCAGCTTTTGCTGCCACAGCAAAGGTGCCAGCGGGGAAAAGTAATGCTGGTTCTCACTGCCTCCTGGAACCCTTTCAAATACCCCAGACAATTAAGCCCTCTCTGCTTTCCTGCTGACTCTATCCTCAAAAGCGCCTTTTTTCACTTTCGGCGCCCTCCGGTGGTAAAAAGACAAACGTCCAGCTTTTGCTGCCACAGCAAAGGTGCCAGCGGGGAAAAGTAATGCTGGTTCTCACTGCCTCCTGGAACCCTTTCAAATGCCACAGACAATTTGGCCCTCTCTGCTTTCCTGCGGACTCCATCCTCAAAAGCACCTATTTTTGCTTTCGGCGCCCTCCGGAGCAAAAAAGACAAAAGTCCAGCTTTTGCTGCCACAACAAAGGTGCCAGCGGGGAAAAGTAATGCTGGTTCTCACTGCCTCCTGGAACCCTTTCAAATGCCACAGACAATTTGGCTCTCTCTGCTTTCCTGCGGGCTCTAACCTCAAAAGCGCCTTTTTTCACTTTCGGCGCCCTCCGGAGCAAAAAAGACAAACGTCCAGCTTTTGCTGCCACAGCAAAGGTGCCAGCGGGGAAAAGTAATGCTGGTTCTCACTGCCTCCTGGAACCCTTTCAAATGCCACAGACAATTAAGCCCTCTCTGCTTTCCTGCTGACTCTATCCTCAAAAGCACCTTTTTTCACTTTCGGCGCCCTCCGGTGGTAAAAAGAGAAACGTCCAGCTTTTGCTGCCACAGCAAAGGTGCCAGCGGGGAAAAGTAATGCTGGTTCTCACTGCCTCCTGGAACTCCTTCAAATGCCACAGACAATTTGGCCCTCTCTGCTTTCCTGCGGACTCCATCCTCAAAAGCACCTGTTTTCGCTTTCGGCAACCTCCGGAGCAAAAAAGACAAACGTCCAGCTTTTGCTGCCACAGCAAAGGTGCCAGCGGGGAAAAGTAATGCTGGTTCTCACTGCCTCCTGGAACCCTTTCAAATGCCACAGACAATTTGGCCCTCTCTGCTTTCCTGTGGACTCCATCCTCAAAAGCACCTGTTTTCGCTTTCGGCAGCCTCCGGAGCAAAAAAGACAAACGTCCAGCTTTTGCTGCCACAGCAAAGGTGCCAGCGGGGAAAAGTAATGCTGGTTCTCACTGCCTCCTGGAACCCTTTCAAATGCCCCAGACAATTTGGCCCTCTCTGCTTTCCTGCGGACTCCATCCTCAAAAGCACCTGTTTTCGCTTTCGGCAGCCTCCGGAGCAAAAAAGACAAACGTCCAGCTTTTGCTGCCACAGCAAAGGTGCCAGCGGGGAAAAGTAATGCTGGTTCTCACTGCCTCCTGGAACCCTTTCAAATGCCCCAGACAATTTGGCCCTCTCTGCTTTCCTGCGGACTCCATCCTCAAAAGCACCTGTTTTCGCTTTCGGCAGCCTCCGGAGCAAAAAAGACAAACGTCCAGCTTTTGCTGCCACAGCAAAGGTGCCAGCGGGGAAAAGTAATGCTGGTTCTCACTGCCTCATGGAACCTCTTCAAATGCCACAGACAATTTGGCCCTCTCTGCTTTCCTGCGGACTCCATCCTCAAAAGCACCTGTTTTCGCTTTCGGCAGCCTCCGGAGCAAAAAAGACAAACGTCCAGCTTTTGCTGCCACAGCAAAGGTGCCAGCGGGGAAAAGTAATGCTGGTTCTCACTGCCTCCTGGAACCCTTTCAAATGCCACAGACAATTTGGCCCTCTCTGCTTTCCTGCGGACTCCATCCTCAAAAGCACCTGTTTTCGCTTTCGGCAGCCTCCAGAGCAAAAAAGACAAACGTCCAGCTTTTGCTGCCACAACAAAGGTGCCAGCGGGGAAAAGCAATGCTGGTTCTCACTGCCTCCTGGAACCCTTTCAAATGCCCCAGACAATTTGGCCCTCTCTGCTTTCCTGCGGACTCCATCCTCAAAAGCAGCTGTTTTCGCTTTCGGCAGCCTCCGGAGCAAAAAAGACAAACGTCCAGCTTTTGCTGCCACAGCAAAGGTGCCAGCGGGAAAAGTAATGCTGGTTCTCACTACCTCCTTGAACCCTTTCAAATGCCACAGACAATTTGGCCCTCTCTGCTTTCCTGCGGACTCCATCCTCAAAAGCACCTGTTTTCGCTTTCGGCAACCTCCGGAGCAAAAAAGACAAACGTCCAGCTTTTGCTGCCACAGCAAAGGTGCCAGCGGGGAAAAGTAATGCTGGTTCTCACTACCTCCTGGAACCCTTTCAAATGCCACAGACAATTTGGCCCTCTCTGCTTTCCTGCGGACTCCATCCTCAAAAGCACCTGTTTTCGCTTTCGGCAACCTCCGGAGCAAAAAAGACAAACGTCCAGCTTTTGCTGCCACAGCAAAGGTGCCAGCGGGGAAAAGTAATGCTGGTTCTCACTGCCTCCTGGAACCCTTTCAAATGCCACAGACAATTTGGCCCTCTCTGCTTTCCTGCGGACTCCATCCTCAAAAGCACCTGTTTTCGCTTTCGGCAGCCTCCGGAGCAAAAAAGACAAACGTCCAGCTTTTGCTGCCACAGCAAAGGTGCCAGCGGGGAAAAGTAATGCTGGTTCTCACTGCCTCCTGGAACCTCTTCAAATGCCCCAGACAATTTGGCCCTCTCTGCTTTCCTGCGGACTCCATCCTCAAAAGCACCTGTTTTCGCTTTCGGCAACCTCCGGAGCAAAAAAGACAAACGTCCAGGTTTTGCTGCCACAGCAAAGGTGCCAGCGGGGAAAAGTAATGCTGGTTCTCACTGCCTCCTGGAACCCTTTCAAATGCTCCAGACAATTTGGCCCTCTCTGCTTTCCTGCGGACTCCATCCTCAAAAGCACCTGTTTTCGCTTTCGGCAGCCTCCGGAGCAAAAAAGACAAACGTCCAGCTTTTGCTGCCACAGCAAAGGTGCCAGCGGGGAAAAGTAATGCTGGTTCTCACTGCCTCCTGGAACCCTTTCAAATGCCACAGACAATTTGGCCCTCTCTGCTTTCCTGCGGACTCCATCCTCAAAAGCACCTGTTTTCGCTTTCGGCAGCCTCCGGACCAAAAAAGACAAACGTCCAGCTTTTGCTGCCACAGCAAAGGTGCCAGCGGGGAAAAGTAATGCTGGTTCTCACTGCCTCCTGGAACCCTTTCAAATGCCCCTGACAATTTGGCCCTCTCTGCTTTCCTGCGGACTCTATCCTCAAAAGCTCCTTTTTTCACTTTCGGCGCCCTCCGGTGGTAAAAAGACAAACGTCCAGCTTTTGCTGCCACAGCAAAGGTGCCAGCGGGGAAAAGTAATGCTGGTTCTCACTGCCTCCTGGAACTCTTTCAAATGCCACAGACAATTTGGCCCTCTCTGCTTTCCTGCGGACTCCATCCTCAAAAGCACCTATTTTCGCTATCAGCAGCCTCCGGAGCAAAAAAGACAAACGTCCAGCTTTTGCTGCCACAGCAAAGGTGCCAGCGGGGAAAAGTAATGCTGGTTCTCACTGCCTCCTGGAACCCTTTCAAATGCCACAGACAATTTGGCCCTTTCTGCTTTCCTGTGGACTCCATCCTCAAAAGCACCTGTTTTCGCTTTCGGCTGCCTCCGGAGCAAAAAAGACAAACGTCCAGCTTTTGCTGCCACAGCAAAGGTGCCAGCGGGGAAAAGTAATGCTGGTTCTCACTGCCTCCTGGAACCCGTTCAAATGCCCCAGACAATTTGGCCCTCTCTGCTTTCCTGCGGAGTCCATCCTCAAAAGCACCTGTTTTCGCTTTCGGCAGCGTCCGGAGCAAAAAAGACAAACGTCCAGCTTTTGCTGCCACAGCAAAGGTGCCAGCGGGGAAAAGTAATGCTGGTTCTCACTGCCTCCTGGAACCCTTTCAAATGCCACAGACAATTTGGCCCTCTCTGCTTTCCTGCGGACTCCATCCTCAAAAGCACCTATTTTTGCTTTCGGCGCCCTCCGGAGCAAAAAAGACAAACGTCCAGCTTTTGCTGCCACAACAAAGGTGCCAGCGGGGAAAAGTAATGCTGGTTCTCACTGCCTCCTGGAACCCTTTCAAATGCCACAGACAATTTGGCCCTCTCTGCTTTCCTGTGGACTCAATCCTCAAAAGCACCTGTTTTCGCTTTCGGCAGCCTCCGGAGCAAAAAAGACAAACGTCCAGCTTTTGCTGCCACAGCAAAGGTGCCAGCGGGGAAAAGTAATGCTGGTTCTCACTACCTCCTTGAACCCTTTCAAATGCCACAGACAATTTGGCCCTTTCTGCTTTCCTGTGGACTCCATCCTCAAAAGCACCTGTTTTCGCTTTCGGCAGCCTCCGGAGCAAAAAAGACAAACGTCCAGCTTTTGCTGCCACAGCAAAGGTGCCAGCGGGGAAAAGTAATGCTGGTTCTCACTGCCTCCTGGAACCCGTTCAAATGCCCCAGACAATTTGGCCCTCTCTGCTTTCCTGCGGACTCCATCCTCAAAAGCACCTGTTTTCGCTTTCGGCAGCGTCCGGAGCAAAAAAGACAAACGTCCAGCTTTTGCTGCCACAGCAAAGGTGCCAGCGGGGAAAAGTAATGCTGGTTCTCACTGCCTCCTGGAACCCTTTCAAATGCCACAGACAATTTGGCCCTCTCTGCTTTCCTGCGGACTCCATCCTCAAAAGCACCTGTTTTCGCTTTCGGCAGCCTCCGGAGCAAAAAAGACAAACGTCCAGCTTTTGCTGCCACAGCAAAGGTGCCAGCGGGGAAAAGTAATGCTGGTTCTCACTGCCTCCTGGAACCCTTTCAAATGCCACAGACAATTTGGCCCTCTCTGCTTTCCTGCGGACTCCATCCTCAAAAGCACCTGTTTTCGCTTTCGGCAGCCTCCGGAGCAAAAAAGACAAACGTCCAGCTTTTGCTGCCACAGCAAAGGTGCCAGCGGGGAAAAGTAATGCTGGTTCTCACTGCCTCCTGGAACCCTTTCAAATGCCCCTGACAATTTGGCCCTCTCTGCTTTCCTGCGGACTCTATCCTCAAAAGCTCCTTTTTTCACTTTCGGCGCCCTCCGGTGGTAAAAAGACAAACGTCCAGCTTTTGCTGCCACAGCAAAGGTGCCAGCGGGGAAAAGTAATGCTGGTTCTCACTGCCTCCTGGAACTCTTTCAAATGCCCCAGACAATTTGGCCCTCTCTGCTTTCCTGCGGACTCCATCCTCAAAAGCACCTGTTTTCGCTTTCGGCAGCCTCCGGAGCAAAAAAGACAAACGTCCAGCTTTTGCTGCCACAGCAAAGGTGCCAGCGGGGAAAAGTAATGCTGGTTCTCACTGCCTCATGGAACCTCTTCAAATGCCACAGACAATTTGGCCCTCTCTGCTTTCCTGCGGACTCCATCCTCAAAAGCACCTGTTTTCGCTTTCGGCAGCCTCCGGAGCAAAAAAGACAAACGTCCAGCTTTTGCTGCCACAGCAAAGGTGCCAGCGGGGAAAAGTAATGCTGGTTCTCACTGCCTCATGGAACCTCTTCAAATGCCACAGACAATTTGGCCCTCTCTGCTTTCCTGCGGACTCCATCCTCAAAAGCACCTGTTTTCGCTTTCGGCAGCCTCCGGAGCAAAAAAGACAAACGTCCAGCTTTTGCTGCCACAGCAAAGGTGCCAGCGGGGAAAAGTAATGCTGGTTCTCACTGCCTCCTGGAACCCTTTCAAATGCCACAGACAATTTGGCCCTCTCTGCTTTCCTGCGGACTCCATCCTCAAAAGCACCTGTTTTCGCTTTCGGCAGCCTCCAGAGCAAAAAAGACAAACGTCCAGCTTTTGCTGCCACAACAAAGGTGCCAGCGGGGAAAAGCAATGCTGGTTCTCACTGCCTCCTGGAACCCTTTCAAATGCCCCAGACAATTTGGCCCTCTCTGCTTTCCTGCGGACTCCATCCTCAAAAGCAGCTGTTTTCGCTTTCGGCAGCCTCCGGAGCAAAAAAGACAAACGTCCAGCTTTTGCTGCCACAGCAAAGGTGCCAGCGGGGAAAAGTAATGCTGGTTCTCACTACCTCCTTGAACCCTTTCAAATGCCACAGACAATTTGGCCCTCTCTGCTTTCCTGCGGACTCCATCCTCAAAAGCACCTGTTTTCGCTTTCGGCAACCTCCGGAGCAAAAAAGACAAACGTCCAGCTTTTGCTGCCACAGCAAAGGTGCCAGCGGGGAAAAGTAATGCTGGTTCTCACTACCTCCTGGAACCCTTTCAAATGCCACAGACAATTTGGCCCTCTCTGCTTTCCTGCGGACTCCATCCTCAAAAGCACCTGTTTTCGCTTTCGGCAACCTCCGGAGCAAAAAAGACAAACGTCCAGCTTTTGCTGCCACAGCAAAGGTGCCAGCGGGGAAAAGTAATGCTGGTTCTCACTGCCTCCTGGAACCCTTTCAAATGCCACAGACAATTTGGCCCTCTCTGCTTTCCTGCGGACTCCATCCTCAAAAGCACCTGTTTTCGCTTTCGGCAGCCTCCGGAGCAAAAAAGACAAACGTCCAGCTTTTGCTGCCACAGCAAAGGTGCCAGCGGGGAAAAGTAATGCTGGTTCTCACTGCCTCCTGGAACCTCTTCAAATGCCCCAGACAATTTGGCCCTCTCTGCTTTCCTGCGGACTCCATCCTCAAAAGCACCTGTTTTCGCTTTCGGCAACCTCCGGAGCAAAAAAGACAAACGTCCAGGTTTTGCTGCCACAGCAAAGGTGCCAGCGGGGAAAAGTAATGCTGGTTCTCACTGCCTCCTGGAACCCTTTCAAATGCCACAGACAATTTGGCCCTCTCTGCTTTCCTGCGGACTCCATCCTCAAAAGCACCTGTTTTCGCTTTCGGCAGCCTCCGGAGCAAAAAAGACAAACGTCCAGCTTTTGCTGCCACAGCAAAGGTGCCAGCGGGGAAAAGTAATGCTGGTTCTCACTGCCTCCTGGAACCCTTTCAAATGCCACAGACAATTTGGCCCTCTCTGCTTTCCTGCGGACTCCATCCTCAAAAGCACCTGTTTTCGCTTTCGGCAGCCTCCGGAGCAAAAAAGACAAACGTCCAGCTTTTGCTGCCACAGCAAAGGTGCCAGCGGGGAAAAGTAATGCTGGTTCTCACTGCCTCCTGGAACCCTTTCAAATGCCCCTGACAATTTGGCCCTCTCTGCTTTCCTGCGGACTCTATCCTCAAAAGCTCCTTTTTTCACTTTCGGCGCCCTCCGGTGGTAAAAAGACAAACGTCCAGCTTTTGCTGCCACAGCAAAGGTGCCAGCGGGGAAAAGTAATGCTGGTTCTCACTGCCTCCTGGAACCCTTTCAAATGCCACAGACAATTTGGCCCTCTCTGCTTTCCTGCGGACTCCATCCTCAAAAGCACCTATTTTCGCTATCAGCAGCCTCCGGAGCAAAAAAGACAAACGTCCAGCTTTTGCTGCCACAGCAAAGGTGCCAGCGGGGAAAAGTAATGCTGGTTCTCACTGCCTCCTGGAACTCTTTCAAATGCCACAGACAATTTGGCCCTTTCTGCTTTCCTGTGGACTCCATCCTCAAAAGCACCTGTTTTCGCTTTCGGCAGCCTCCGGAGCAAAAAAGACAAACGTCCAGCTTTTGCTGCCACAGCAAAGGTGCCAGCGGGGAAAAGTAATGCTGGTTCTCACTGCCTCCTGGAACCCGTTCAAATGCCCCAGACAATTTGGCCCTCTCTGCTTTCCTGCGGAGTCCATCCTCAAAAGCACCTGTTTTCGCTTTCGGCAGCGTCCGGAGCAAAAAAGACAAACGTCCAGCTTTTGCTGCCACAGCAAAGGTGCCAGCGGGGAAAAGTAATGCTGGTTCTCACTGCCTCCTGGAACCCTTTCAAATGCCACAGACAATTTGGCCCTCTCTGCTTTCCTGCGGACTCCATCCTCAAAAGCACCTATTTTTGCTTTCGGCGCCCTCCGGAGCAAAAAAGACAAACGTCCAGCTTTTGCTGCCACAACAAAGGTGCCAGCGGGGAAAAGTAATGCTGGTTCTCACTGCCTCCTGGAACCCTTTCAAATGCCACAGACAATTTGGCCCTCTCTGCTTTCCTGTGGACTCAATCCTCAAAAGCACCTGTTTTCGCTTTCGGCAGCCTCCGGAGCAAAAAAGACAAACGTCCAGCTTTTGCTGCCACAGCAAAGGTGCCAGCGGGGAAAAGTAATGCTGGTTCTCACTACCTCCTTGAACCCTTTCAAATGCCACAGACAATTTGGCCCTTTCTGCTTTCCTGTGGACTCCATCCTCAAAAGCACCTGTTTTCGCTTTCGGCAGCCTCCGGAGCAAAAAAGACAAACGTCCAGCTTTTGCTGCCACAGCAAAGGTGCCAGCGGGGAAAAGTAATGCTGGTTCTCACTGCCTCCTGGAACCCGTTCAAATGCCCCAGACAATTTGGCCCTCTCTGCTTTCCTGCGGACTCCATCCTCAAAAGCACCTGTTTTCGCTTTCGGCAGCGTCCGGAGCAAAAAAGACAAACGTCCAGCTTTTGCTGCCACAGCAAAGGTGCCAGCGGGGAAAAGTAATGCTGGTTCTCACTGCCTCCTGGAACCCTTTCAAATGCCCCTGACAATTTGGCCCTCTCTGCTTTCCTGCGGACTCTATCCTCAAAAGCTCCTTTTTTCACTTTCGGCGCCCTCCGGTGGTAAAAAGACAAACGTCCAGCTTTTGCTGCCACAGCAAAGGTGCCAGCGGGGAAAAGTAATGCTGGTTCTCACTGCCTCCTGGAACTCTTTCAAATGCCACAGACAATTTGGCCCTCTCTGCTTTCCTGCGGACTCCATCCTCAAAAGCACCTATTTTCGCTATCAGCAGCCTCCGGAGCAAAAAAGACAAACGTCCAGCTTTTGCTGCCACAGCAAAGGTGCCAGCGGGGAAAAGTAATGCTGGTTCTCACTGCCTCCTGGAACCCTTTCAAATGCCACAGACAATTTGGCCCTTTCTGCTTTCCTGTGGACTCCATCCTCAAAAGCACCTGTTTTCGCTTTCGGCAGCCTCCGGAGCAAAAAAGACAAACGTCCAGCTTTTGCTGCCACAGCAAAGGTGCCAGCGGGGAAAAGTAATGCTGGTTCTCACTGCCTCCTGGAACCCTTTAAAATGCCCCAGACAATTTGGCCCTCTCTGCTTTCCTGCGGAGTCCATCCTCAAAAGCACCTGTTTTCGCTTTCGGCAGCGTCCGGAGCAAAAAAGACAAACGTCCAGCTTTTGCTGCCACAGCAAAGGTGCCAGCGGGGAAAAGTAATGCTGGTTCTCACTGCCTCCTGGAACCCTTTCAAATGCCACAGACAATTTGGCCCTCTCTGCTTTCCTGCGGACTCCATCCTCAAAAGCACCTATTTTTGCTTTCGGCGCCCTCCGGAGCAAAAAAGACAAACGTCCAGCTTTTGCTGCCACAACAAAGGTGCCAGCGGGGAAAAGTAATGCTGGTTCTCACTGCCTCCTGGAACCCTTTCAAATGCCACAGACAATTTGGCCCTCTCTGCTTTCCTGTGGACTCAATGCTCAAAAGCACCTGTTTTCGCTTTCGGCAGCCTCCGGAGCAAAAAAGACAAACGTCCAGCTTTTGCTGCCACAGCAAAGGTGCCAGCGGGGAAAAGTAATGCTGGTTCTCACTACCTCCTTGAACCCTTTCAAATGCCACAGACAATTTGGCCCTTTCTGCTTTCCTGTGGACTCCATCCTCAAAAGCACCTGTTTTCGCTTTCGGCAGCCTCCGGAGCAAAAAAGACAAACGTCCAGCTTTTGCTGCCACAGCAAAGGTGCCAGCGGGGAAAAGTAATGCTGGTTCTCACTGCCTCCTGGAACCCGTTCAAATGCCCCAGACAATTTGGCCCTCTCTGCTTTCCTGCGGAGTCCATCCTCAAAAGCACCTGTTTTCGCTTTCGGCAGCGTCCGGAGCAAAAAAGACAAACGTCCAGCTTTTGCTGCCACAGCAAAGGTGCCAGCGGGGAAAAGTAATGCTGGTTCTCACTGCCTCCTGGAACCCTTTCAAATGCCACAGACAATTTGGCCCTCTCTGCTTTCCTGCGGACTCCATCCTCAAAAGCACCTATTTTTGCTTTCGGCGCCCTCCGGAGCAAAAAAGACAAACGTCCAGCTTTTGCTGCCACAACAAAGGTGCCAGCGGGGAAAAGTAATGCTGGTTCTCACTGCCTCCTGGAACCCTTTCAAATGCCACAGACAATTTGGCCCTCTCTGCTTTCCTGTGGACTCCATCCTCAAAAGCACCTGTTTTCGCTTTCGGCAGCCTCCGGAGCAAAAAAGAAAAACGTCCAGCTTTTGCTGCCACAGCAAAGGTGCCAGCGGGGAAAAGTAATGCTGGTTCTCACTACCTCCTGGAACCCTTTCAAATGCCACAGACAATTTGGCCCTCTCTGCTTTCCTGCGGACTCCATCCTCAAAAGCACCTGTTTTCGCTTTCGGCAGCCTCCGGAGCAAAAAAGACAAACGTCCAGCTTTTGCTGCCACAGCAAAGGTGCCAGCGGGGAAAAGTAATGCTGGTTCTCACTGCCTCCTGGAACCTCTTCAAATGCCCCAGACAATTTGTCCCTCTCTGCTTTCCTGCGGACTCCATCCTCAAAAGCACCTGTTTTCGCTTTTGGCAACCTCCGGAGCAAAAAAGACAAACGTCCAGGTTTTGCTGCCACAGCAAAGGTGCCAGCGGGGAAAAGTAATGCTGGTTCTCACTGCCTCCTGGAACCCTTTCAAATGCCACAGACAATTTGGCCCTCTCTGCTTTCCTGCGGACTCCATCCTCAAAAGCACCTGTTTTCGCTTTCGGCAGCCTCCGGAGCAAAAAAGACAAACGTCCAGCTTTTGCTGCCACAGCAAAGGTGCCAGCGGGGAAAAGTAATGCTGGTTCTCACTGCCTCCTGGAACCCTTTCAAATGCCACAGACAATTTGGCCCTCTCTGCTTTCCTGCGGACTCCATCCTCAAAAGCACCTGTTTTCGCTTTCGGCAGCCTCCGGAGCAAAAAAGACAAACGTCCAGCTTTTGCTGCCACAGCAAAGGTGCCAGCGGGGAAAAGTAATGCTGGTTCTCACTGCCTCCTGGAACCCTTTCAAATGCCCCTGACAATTTGGCCCTCTCTGCTTTCCTGCGGACTCTATCCTCAAAAGCTCCTTTTTTCACTTTCGGCGCCCTCCGGTGGTAAAAAGACAAACGTCCAGCTTTTGCTGCCACAGCAAAGGTGCCAGCGGGGAAAAGTAATGCTGGTTCTCACTGCCTCCTGGAACTCTTTCAAATGCCACAGACAATTTGGCCCTCTCTGCTTTCCTGTGGACTCCATCCTCAAAAGCACCTATTTTCGCTATCAGCAGCCTCCGGAGCAAAAAAGACAAACGTCCAGCTTTTGCTGCCACAGCAAAGGTGCCAGCGGGGAAAAGTAATGCTGGTTCTCACTGCCTCCTGGAACCCTTTCAAATGCCACAGACAATTTGGCCCTTTCTGCTTTCCTGTGGACTCCATCCTCAAAAGCACCTGTTTTCGCTTTCGGCAGCCTCCGGAGCAAAAAAGACAAACGTCCAGCTTTTGCTGCCACAGCAAAGGTGCCAGCGGGGAAAAGTAATGCTGGTTCTCACTGCCTCCTGGAACCCGTTCAAATGCCCCAGACAATTTGGCCCTCTCTGCTTTCCTGCGGACTCCATCCTCAAAAGCACCTGTTTTCGCTTTCGGCAACCTCCGGAGCAAAAAAGACAAACGTCCAGCTTTTGCTACCACAGCAAAGGTGCCAGCGGGGAAAAGTAATGCTGGTTCTCACTGCCTCCTGGAACCCTTTCAAATACCCCAGACAATTAAGCCCTCTCTGCTTTCCTGCTGACTCTATCCTCAAAAGCGCCTTTTTTCTCTTTCGGCGCCCTCCGGTGGTAAAAAGACAAACGTCCAGCTTTTGCTGCCACAGCAAAGGTGCCAGCGGGGAAAAGTGATGCTTGTTCTAACTGCCTCCTGGAACTCTTTCAAATGCCACAGACAATTTGGCCCTCTCTGCTTTCCTGCGGACTCCATCCTCAAAAGCACCTATTTTCGCTTTCGGCAGCCTCCGGAGCAAAAAAGACAAACGTCCAGCTTTTGCTGCCACAGCAAAGGTGCCAGCGGGGAAAAGTAATGCTGGTTCTCACTGCCTCCTGGAACCCTTTCAAATGCCACAGACAATTTGGCCCTCTCTGCTTTCCTGCGGACTCCATCCTCAAAAGCACCTGTTTTCGCTTTCGGCAGCCTCCGGAGCAAAAAAGACAAACGTCCAGCTTTTGCTGCCACAGCAAAGGTGCCAGCGGGGAAAAGTAATGCTGGTTCTCACTGCCTCCTGGAACCCTTTCAAATGCCACAGACAATTTGGCCCTCTCTGCTTTCCTGCGGACTCCATCCTCAAAAGCACCTGTTTTCGCTTTCGGCAGCGTCCGGAGCAAAAAAGACAAACGTCCAGCTTTTGCTGCCACAGCAAAGGTGCCAGCGGGGAAAAGTAATGCTGGTTCTCACTCCCTCCTGGAACCCTTTCAAATGCCCCAGACAATTAAGCCCTCTCTGCTTTCCTGCGGACTCTATCCTCAAAAGCGCCTTTTTTCACTTTCGGCGCCCTCCGGTGGTAAAAAGACAAACGTCCAGCTTTTGCTGCCACAGCAAAGGTGCCAGCGGGGAAAAGTGATGCTGGTTCTCACTGCCTCCTGGAACTCTTTCAAATGCCACAGACAATTTGGCCCTCTCTGCTTTCCTGTGGACTCCATCCTCAAAAGCACCTGTTTTCGCTTTCGGCAGCGTCCGGAGCAAAAAAGACAAACGTCCAGCTTTTGCTGCCACAGCAAAGGTGCCAGCGGGGAAAAGTAATGCTGGTTCTCACTGCCTCCTGGAACCCTTTCAAATGCCACAGACAATTTGGCCCTCTCTGCTTTCCTGCGGACTCCATCCTCAAAAGCACCTGTTTTCGCTTTCGGCAGCGTCCGGAGCAAAAAAGACAAACGTCCAGCTTTTGCTGCCACAGCAAAGGGGCCAGCGGGGAAAAGGAATGCTGGTTCTCACTGCCTCCTGGAACCTGTTCAAATGCCCCAGACAATTTGGCCCTCTCTGCTTTCCTGCGGACTCCATCCTCAAAAGCACCTGTTTTCGCTTTCGGCAGCCTCCGGAGCAAAAAAGACAAACGGCCAGCTTTTGCTGCCTCAGCAAAGGTGCCAGCGGGGAAAAGTAATGCTGGTTCTCACTGCCTCCTGGAACCCTTTCAAATGCCCCAGACAATTTGGCCCTCTCTGCTTTCCTGCGGACTCTATCCTCAAAAGCGCCTTTTTTCACTTTTGGCGCCCTCCGGTGGTAAAAAGACAAACGTCCAGCTTTTGCTGCCACAGCAAAGGTGCCAGCGGGGAAAAGTAATGCTGGTTCTCACTGCCTCCTGGAACTCTTTCAAATGCCACAGACAATTTGGCCCTCTCTGCTTTCCTGCGGACTCCATCCTCAAAAGCACCTATTTTTGCTTTCGGCGCCCTCCGGAGCAAAAAAGACAAACGTCCAGCTTTTGCTGCCACAACAAAGGTGCCAGCGGGGAAAAGTAATGCTGGTTCTCACTGCCTCCTGGAACCCTTTCAAATGCCACAGACAATTTGGCCCTCTCTGCTTTCCTGTGGACTCAATCCTCAAAAGCACCTGTTTTCGCTTTCGGCAGCCTCCGGAGCAAAAAAGACAAACGTCCAGCTTTTGCTGCCACAGCAAAGGTGCCAGCGGGGAAAAGTAATGCTGGTTCTCACTACCTCCTTGAACCCTTTCAAATGCCACAGACAATTTGGCCCTTTCTGCTTTCCTGTGGACTCCATCCTCAAAAGCACCTGTTTTCGCTTTCGGCAGCCTCCGGAGCAAAAAAGACAAACGTCCAGCTTTTGCTGCCACAGCAAAGGTGCCAGCGGGGAAAAGTAATGCTGGTTCTCACTGCCTCCTGGAACCCGTTCAAATGCCCCAGACAATTTGGCCCTCTCTGCTTTCCTGCGGAGTCCATCCTCAAAAGCACCTGTTTTCGCTTTCGGCAGCGTCCGGAGCAAAAAAGACAAACGTCCAGCTTTTGCTGCCACAGCAAAGGTGCCAGCGGGGAAAAGTAATGCTGGTTCTCACTGCCTCCTGGAACCCTTTCAAATGCCACAGACAATTTGGCCCTCTCTGCTTTCCTGCGGACTCCATCCTCAAAAGCACCTATTTTTGCTTTCGGCGCCCTCCGGAGCAAAAAAGACAAACGTCCAGCTTTTGCTGCCACAACAAAGGTGCCAGCGGGGAAAAGTAATGCTGGTTCTCACTGCCTCCTGGAACCCTTTCAAATGCCACAGACAATTTGGCCCTCTCTGCTTTCCTGTGGACTCCATCCTCAAAAGCACCTGTTTTCGCTTTCGGCAGCCTCCGGAGCAAAAAAGACAAACGTCCAGCTTTTGCTGCCACAGCAAAGGTGCCAGCGGGGAAAAGTAATGCTGGTTCTCACTACCTCCTTGAACCCTTTCAAATGCCACAGACAATTTGGCCCTCTCTGCTTTCCTGCGGACTCCATCCTCAAAAGCACCTGTTTTCGCTTTCGGCAACCTCCGGAGCAAAAAAGACAAACGTCCAGCTTTTGCTGCCACAGCAAAGGTGCCAGCGGGGAAAAGTAATGCTGGTTCTCACTGCCTCCTGGAACCCTTTCAAATGCCACAGACAATTTGGCCCTCTCTGCTTTCCTGCGGACTCCATCCTCAAAAGCACCTGTTTTCGCTTTCGGCAGCCTCCGGAGCAAAAAAGACAAACGTCCAGCTTTTGCTGCCACAGCAAAGGTGCCAGCGGGGAAAAGTAATGCTGGTTCTCACTGCCTCCTGGAACCTCTTCAAATGCCCCAGACAATTTGTCCCTCTCTGCTTTCCTGCGGACTCCATCCTCAAAAGCACCTGTTTTCGCTTTTGGCAACCTCCGGAGCAAAAAAGACAAACGTCCAGGTTTTGCTGCCACAGCAAAGGTGCCAGCGGGGAAAAGTAATGCTGGTTCTCACTGCCTCCTGGAACCCTTTCAAATGCCACAGACAATTTGGCCCTCTCTGCTTTCCTGCGGACTCCATCCTCAAAAGCACCTGTTTTCGCTTTCGGCAGCCTCCGGAGCAAAAAAGACAAACGTCCAGCTTTTGCTGCCACAGCAAAGGTGCCAGCGGGGAAAAGTAATGCTGGTTCTCACTGCCTCCTGGAACCCTTTCAAATGCCACAGACAATTTGGCCCTCTCTGCTTTCCTGCGGACTCCATCCTCAAAAGCACCTGTTTTCGCTTTCGGCAGCCTCCGGAGCAAAAAAGACAAACGTCCAGCTTTTGCTGCCACAGCAAAGGTGCCAGCGGGGAAAAGTAATGCTGGTTCTCACTGCCTCCTGGAACCCTTTCAAATGCCCCTGACAATTTGGCCCTCTCTGCTTTCCTGCGGACTCTATCCTCAAAAGCTCCTTTTTTCACTTTCGGCGCCCTCCGGTGGTAAAAAGACAAACGTCCAGCTTTTGCTGCCACAGCAAAGGTGCCAGCGGGGAAAAGTAATGCTGGTTCTCACTGCCTCCTGGAACTCTTTCAAATGCCACAGACAATTTGGCCCTCTCTGCTTTCCTGTGGACTCCATCCTCAAAAGCACCTATTTTCGCTATCAGCAGCCTCCGGAGCAAAAAAGACAAACGTCCAGCTTTTGCTGCCACAGCAAAGGTGCCAGCGGGGAAAAGTAATGCTGGTTCTCACTGCCTCCTGGAACCCTTTCAAATGCCACAGACAATTTGGCCCTTTCTGCTTTCCTGTGGACTCCATCCTCAAAAGCACCTGTTTTCGCTTTCGGCAGCCTCCGGAGCAAAAAAGACAAACGTCCAGCTTTTGCTGCCACAGCAAAGGTGCCAGCGGGGAAAAGTAATGCTGGTTCTCACTGCCTCCTGGAACCCGTTCAAATGCCCCAGACAATTTGGCCCTCTCTGCTTTCCTGCGGACTCCATCCTCAAAAGCACCTGTTTTCGCTTTCGGCAACCTCCGGAGCAAAAAAGACAAACGTCCAGCTTTTGCTACCACAGCAAAGGTGCCAGCGGGGAAAAGTAATGCTGGTTCTCACTGCCTCCTGGAACCCTTTCAAATACCCCAGACAATTAAGCCCTCTCTGCTTTCCTGCTGACTCTATCCTCAAAAGCGCCTTTTTTCTCTTTCGGCGCCCTCCGGTGGTAAAAAGACAAACGTCCAGCTTTTGCTGCCACAGCAAAGGTGCCAGCGGGGAAAAGTGATGCTTGTTCTAACTGCCTCCTGGAACTCTTTCAAATGCCACAGACAATTTGGCCCTCTCTGCTTTCCTGCGGACTCCATCCTCAAAAGCACCTATTTTCGCTTTCGGCAGCCTCCGGAGCAAAAAAGACAAACGTCCAGCTTTTGCTGCCACAGCAAAGGTGCCAGCGGGGAAAAGTAATGCTGGTTCTCACTGCCTCCTGGAACCCTTTCAAATGCCACAGACAATTTGGCCCTCTCTGCTTTCCTGCGGACTCCATCCTCAAAAGCACCTGTTTTCGCTTTCGGCAGCCTCCGGAGCAAAAAAGACAAACGTCCAGCTTTTGCTGCCACAGCAAAGGTGCCAGCGGGGAAAAGTAATGCTGGTTCTCACTGCCTCCTGGAACCCTTTCAAATGCCACAGACAATTTGGCCCTCTCTGCTTTCCTGCGGACTCCATCCTCAAAAGCACCTGTTTTCGCTTTCGGCAGCGTCCAGAGCAAAAAAGACAAACGTCCAGCTTTTGCTGCCACAGCAAAGGTGCCAGCGGGGAAAAGTAATGCTGGTTCTCACTGCCTCCTGGAACCCTTTCAAATACCCCAGACAATTAAGCCCTCTCTGCTTTCCTGCTGACTCTATCCTCAAAAGCGCCTTTTTTCTCTTTCGGCGCCCTCCGGTGGTAAAAAGACAAACGTCCAGCTTTTGCTGCCACAGCAAAGGTGCCAGCGGGGAAAAGTGATGCTTGTTCTAACTGCCTCCTGGAACTCTTTCAAATGCCACAGACAATTTGGCCCTCTCTGCTTTCCTGCGGACTCCATCCTCAAAAGCACCTATTTTCGCTTTCGGCAGCCTCCGGAGCAAAAAAGACAAACGTCCAGCTTTTGCTGCCACAGCAAAGGTGCCAGCGGGGAAAAGTAATGCTGGTTCTCACTGCCTCCTGGAACCCTTTCAAATGCCACAGACAATTTGGCCCTCTCTGCTTTCCTGCGGACTCCATCCTCAAAAGCACCTGTTTTCGCTTTCGGCAGCCTCCGGAGCAAAAAAGACAAACGTCCAGCTTTTGCTGCCACAGCAAAGGTGCCAGCGGGGAAAAGTAATGCTGGTTCTCACTGCCTCCTGGAACCCTTTCAAATGCCACAGACAATTTGGCCCTCTCTGCTTTCCTGCGGACTCCATCCTCAAAAGCACCTGTTTTCGCTTTCGGCAGCGTCCGGAGCAAAAAAGACAAACGTCCAGCTTTTGCTGCCACAGCAAAGGTGCCAGCGGGGAAAAGTAATGCTGGTTCTCACTCCCTCCTGGAACCCTTTCAAATGCCCCAGACAATTAAGCCCTCTCTGCTTTCCTGCGGACTCTATCCTCAAAAGCGCCTTTTTTCACTTTCGGCGCCCTCCGGTGGTAAAAAGACAAACGTCCAGCTTTTGCTGCCACAGCAAAGGTGCCAGCGGGGAAAAGTGATGCTGGTTCTCACTGCCTCCTGGAACTCTTTCAAATGCCACAGACAATTTGGCCCTCTCTGCTTTCCTGTGGACTCCATCCTCAAAAGCACCTGTTTTCGCTTTCGGCAGCGTCCGGAGCAAAAAAGACAAACGTCCAGCTTTTGCTGCCACAGCAAAGGTGCCAGCGGGGAAAAGTAATGCTGGTTCTCACTGCCTCCTGGAACCCTTTCAAATGCCACAGACAATTTGGCCCTCTCTGCTTTCCTGCGGACTCCATCCTCAAAAGCACCTGTTTTCGCTTTCGGCAGCCTCCGGAGCAAAAAAGACAAACGTCCAGCTTTTGCTGCCACAGCAAAGGGGCCAGCGGGGAAAAGGAATGCTGGTTCTCACTGCCTCCTGGAACCTGTTCAAATGCCCCAGACAATTTGGCCCTCTCTGCTTTCCTGCGGACTCCATCCTCAAAAGCACCTGTTTTCGCTTTCGGCAGCCTCCGGAGCAAAAAAGACAAACGGCCAGCTTTTGCTGCCTCAGCAAAGGTGCCAGCGGGGAAAAGTAATGCTGGTTCTCACTGCCTCCTGGAACCCTTTCAAATGCCCCAGACAATTTGGCCCTCTCTGCTTTCCTGCGGACTCTATCCTCAAAAGCGCCTTTTTTCACTTTTGGCGCCCTCCGGTGGTAAAAAGACAAACGTCCAGCTTTTGCTGCCACAGCAAAGGTGCCAGCGGGGAAAAGTAATGCTGGTTCTCACTGCCTCCTGGAACTCTTTCAAATGCCACAGACAATTTGGCCCTCTCTGCTTTCCTGCGGACTCCATCCTCAAAAGCACCTATTTTCGCTTTCGGCAGCCTCCGGAGCAAAAAAGACAAACGTCCAGCTTTTGCTGCCACAGCAAAGGTGCCAGCGGGGAAAAGTAATGCTGGTTCTCACTGCCTCCTGGAACCCTTTCAAATGCCCCAGACAATTTGGCCCTCTCTGCTTTCCTGTGGACTCCATCCTCAAAAGCACCTGTTTTCGCTTTCGGCAGCCTCCGGAGCAAAAAAGACAAACGTCCAGCTTTTGCTGCCACAGCAAAGGTGCCAGCGGGGAAAAGTAATGCTGGTTCTCACTGCCTCCTGGAACCCTTTCAAATGCCCCAGACAATTTGGCCCTCTCTGCTTTCCTGTGGACTCCATCCTCAAAAGCACCTGTTTTCGCTTTCGGCAGCCTCCGGAGCAAAAAAGACAAACGTCCAGCTTTTGCTGCCACAGCAAAGGTGCCAGCGGGGAAAAGTAATGCTGGTTCTCACTGCCTCCTGGAACCCTTTCAAATGCCACAGACAATTTGGCCCTCTCTGCTTTCCTGCGGACTCCATCCTCAAAAGCACCTGTTTTCGCTTTCGGCAGCGTCCGGAGCAAAAAAGACAAACGTCCAGCTTTTGCTGCCACAGCAAAGGTGCCAGCGGGGAAAAGTAATGCTGGTTCTCACTGCCTCCTGGAACCCTTTCAAATGCCCCAGACAATTTGGCCCTCTCTGCTTTCCTGCGGACTCCATCCTCAAAAGCACCTATTTTCGCTTTCGGCAGCCTCCGGAGCAAAAAAGACAAACGTCCAGCTTTTGCTGCCACAGCAAAGGTGCCAGCGGGGAAAAGTAATGCTGGTTCTCACTGCCTCCTGGAACCCTTTCAAATGCCCCAGACAATTAAGCCCTCTCTGCTTTCCTGCGGACTCTATCCTCAAAAGCGCCTTTTTTCACTTTCGGCGCCCTCCGGTGGTAAAAAGACAAACGTCCAGCTTTTGCTGCCACAGCAAAGGTGCCAGCGGGGAAAAGTGATGCTGGTTCTCACTGCCTCCTGGAACTCTTTCAAATGCCACAGACAATTTGGCCCTCTCTGCTTTCCTGCGGACTCCATCCTCAAAAGCACCTGTTTTCGCTTTCGGCAGCCTCCGGAGCAAAAAAGACAAACGTCCAGCTTTTGCTGCCACAGCAAAGGTGCCAGCGGGGAAAAGTAATGCTGGTTCTCACTGCCTCCTGGAACCCTTTCAAATGCCCCTGACAATTTGGCCCTCTCTGCTTTCCTGTGGACTCCATCCTCAAAAGCACCTGTTTTCGCTTTCGGCAGCCTCCGGAGCAAAAAAGACAAACGTCCAGCTTTTGCTGCCACAGCAAAGGTGCCAGCGGGGAAAAGTAATGCTGGTTCTCACTGCCTCCTGGAACCCTTTCAAATGCCCCAGACAATTTGGCCCTCTCTGCTTTCCTGCGGACTCCATCCTCAAAAGCACCTGTTTTCGCTTTCGGCAGCCTCCGGAGCAAAAAAGACAAACGTCCAGCTTTTGCTGCCACAGCAAAGGTGCCAGCGGGGAAAAGGAATGCTGGTTCTCACTGCCTCCTGGAACCTCTTCAAATGCCCCAGACAATTTGGCCCTCTCTGCTTTCCTGCGGACTCCATCCTCAAAAGCACCTGTTTTCGCTTTCGGCAGCCTCCGGAGCAAAAAAGACAAACGGCCAGCTTTTGCTGCCTCAGCAAAGGTGCCAGCGGGGAAAAGTAATGCTGGTTCTCACTGCCTCCTGGAACCCTTTCAAATGCCACAGACAATTTGGCCCTCTCTGCTTTCCTGCGGACTCCATCCTCAAAAGCACCTATTTATGCTTTCGGCGCCCTCCGGAGCAAAAAAGACAAACGTCCAGCTTTTGCTGCCACAACAAAGGTGCAAGCGGGGAAAAGTAATGCTGGTTCTCACTGCCTCCTGGAACCCTTTCAAATGCCACAGACAATTTGGCCCTCTCTGCTTTCCTGCGGACTCTAACCTCAAAAGCGCCTTTTTTCACTTTCGGCGCCCTCCGGAGCAAAAAAGACAAACGTCCAGCTTTTGCTGCCACAGCAAAGGTGCCAGCGGGGAAAAGTAATGCTGGTTCTCACTGCCTCCTGGAACCCTTTCAAATACCCCAGACAATTAAGCCCTCTCTGCTTTCCTGCGGACTCTATCCTCAAAAGCGCCTTTTTTCACTTTCGGCGCCCTCCGGTGGTAAAAAGACAAACGTCCAGCTTTTGCTGCCACAGCAAAGGTGCCAGCGGGGAAAAGTGATGCTGGTTCTCACTGCCTCCTGGAACTCTTTCAAATGCCACAGACAATTTGGCCCTCTCTGCTTTCCTGCGGACTCCATCCTCAAAAGCACCTATTTTCGCTTTCGGCAGCCTCCGGAGCAAAAAAGACAAACGTCTAGCTTTTGCTGCCACAGCAAAGGTGCCAGCGGGGAAAAGTAATGCTGGTTCTCACTGCCTCCTGGAACCCTTTCAAATGCCACAGACAATTTGGCCCTCTCTGCTTTCCTGCGGACTCCATCCTCAAAAGCACCTGTTTTCGCTTTCGGCAGCCTCCGGAGCAAAAAAGACAAACGTCCAGCTTTTGCTGCCACAGCAAAGGTGCCAGCGGGGAAAAGTAATGCTGGTTCTCACTGCCTCCTGGAACCCTTTCAAATGCCCCAGACAATTTGGCCCTCTCTGCTTTCCTGCGGACTCCATCCTCAAAAGCACCTGTTTTCGCTTTCGGCAGCGTCCGGAGCAAAAAAGACAAACGTCCAGCTTTTGCTGCCACAGCAAAGGTGCCAGCGGGGAAAAGTAATGCTGGTTCTCACTGCCTCCTGGAACTCTTTCAAATGCCACAGACAATTTGGCCCTCTCTGCTTTCCTGCGGACTCCATCCTCAAAAGCACCTATTTTCGCTTTCGGCAGCCTCCGGAGCAAAAAAGACAAACGTCCAGCTTTTGCTGCCACAGCAAAGGTGCCAGCGGGGAAAAGTAATGCTGGTTCTCACTCCCTCCTGGAACCCTTTCAAATGCCCCAGACAATTAAGCCCTCTCTGCTTTCCTGCGGACTCTATCCTCAAAAGCGCCTTTTTTCACTTTCGGCGCCCTCCGGTGGTAAAAAGACAAACGTCCAGCTTTTGCTGCCACAGCAAAGGTGCCAGCGGGGAAAAGTGATGCTGGTTCTCACTGCCTCCTGGAACTCTTTCAAATGCCACAGACAATTTGGCCCTCTCTGCTTTCCTGCGGACTCCATCCTCAAAAGCACCTATTTTCGCTTTCGGCAGCCTCCGGAGCAAAAAAGACAAACGTCCAGCTTTTGCTGCCACAGCAAAGGTGCCAGCGGGGAAAAGTAATGCTGGTTCTCACTGCCTCCTGGAACCCTTTCAAATGCCACAGACAATTTGGCCCTCTCTGCTTTCCTGTGGACTCCATCCTCAAAAGCACCTGTTTTCGCTTTCGGCAGCCTCCGGAGCAAAAAAGACAAACGTCCAGCTTTTGCTGCCACAGCAAAGGTGCCAGCGGGGAAAAGTAATGCTGGTTCTCACTGCCTCCTGGAACCCTTTCAAATGCCACAGACAATTTGGCCCTCTCTGCTTTCCTGCGGACTCCATCCTCAAAAGCACCTGTTTTCGCTTTCGGCAGCCTCCGGAGCAAAAAAGACAAACGTCCAGCTTTTGCTGCCACAGCAAAGGTGCCAGCGGGGAAAAGTAATGCTGGTTCTCACTGCCTCCTGGAACCCTTTCAAATGCCACAGACAATTTGGCCCTCTCTGCTTTCCTGCGGAGTCCATCCTCAAAAGCACCTGTTTTCGCTTTCGGCAGCCTCCGGAGCAAAAAAGACAAACGTCCAGCTTTTGCTGCCACAGCAAAGGTGCCAGCGGGGAAAAGTAATGCTGGTTCTCACTGCCTCCTGGAACCCTTTCAAATGCCACAGACAATTTGGCCCTCTCTGCTTTCCTGCGGACTCTATCCTCAAAAGCGCCTTTTTTCACTTTTGGCGCCCTCCGGTGGTAAAAAGAAAAACGTCCAGCTTTTGCTGCCACAGCAAAGGTGCCAGCGGGGAAAAGTAATGCTGGTTCTCACTGCCTCCTGGAACTCTTTCAAATGCCACAGACAATTTGGCCCTCTCTGCTTTCCTGCGGACTCCATCCTCAAAAGCACCTATTTTCGCTTTCGGCGCCCTCCGGAGCAAAAAAGACAAACGTCCAGCTTTTGCTGCCACAGCAAAGGTGCCAGCGGGGAAAAGTAATGCTGGTTCTCACTGCCTCCTGGAACTTCTTCAAATGCCCCAGACAATTTGGCCCTCTCTGCTTTCCTGCGGACTCCATCCTCAAAAGCACCTGTTTTCGCTTTCGGCAACCTCTGGAGCAAAAAAGACAAACGTCCAGGTTTTGCTGCCACAGCAAAGGTGCCAGCGGGGAAAAGTAATGCTGGTTCTCACTGCCTCCTGGAACCCTTTCAAATGCCACAGACAATTTGGCCCTCTCTGCTTTCCTGCGGACTCCATCCTCAAAAGCACCTATTTTTGCTTTCGGCGCCCTCCGGAGCAAAAAAGACAAACGTCCAGCTTTTGCTGCCACAGCAAAGGTGCCAGTAGGGAAAAGTAATGCTGGTTCTCACTGCCTCCTGGAACTCCTTCAAATGCCACAGACAATTTGGCCCTCTCTGCTTTCCTGCAGACTCCATCCTCAAAAGCACCTGTTTTCGCTTTCGGCAACCTCCGGAGCAAAAAAGACAAACGTCCAGCTTTTGCTGCCACAGCAAAGGTGCCAGCGGGGAAAAGTAATGCTGGTTCTCACTGCCTCCTGGAACCCTTTCAAATGCCACAGACAATTTGGCCCTCTCTGCTTTCCTGTGGACTCCATCCTCAAAAGCACCTGTTTTCGCTTTCGGCAGCCTCCGGAGCAAAAAAGACAAACGTCCAGCTTTTGCTGCCACAGCAAAGGTGCCAGCGGGGAAAAGTAATGCTGGTTCTCACTGCCTCCTGGAACCTCTTCAAATGCCCCAGACAATTTGGCCCTCTCTGCTTTCCTGCGGACTCCATCCTCAAAAGCACCTGTTTTCGCTTTCGGCAACCTCCGGAGCAAAAAAGACAAACGTCCAGCTTTTGCTGCCACAGCAAAGGTGCCAGCGGGGAAAAGTAATGCTGGTTCTCACTGCCTCCTGGAACCCTTTCAAATGCCCCAGACAATTTGGCCCTCTCTGCTTTCCTGCGGACTCCATCCTCAAAAGCACCTGTTTTCGCTTTCGGCAGCCTCCGGAGCAAAAAAGACAAACGTCCAGCTTTTGCTGCCACAGCAAAGGTGCCAGCGGGGAAAAGTAATGCTGGTTCTCACTGCCTCCTGGAACCCTTTCAAATGCCCCAGACAATTTGGCCCTCTCTGCTTTCCTGCGGACTCCATCCTCAAAAGCACCTGTTTTCGCTTTCGGCAGCCTCCGGAGCAAAAAAGACAAACGTCCAGCTTTTGCTGCCACAACAAAGGTGCCAGCGGGGAAAAGTAATGCTGGTTCTCACTGCCTCCTGGAACCCTTTCAAATGCCACAGACAATTTGGCCCTCTCTGCTTTCCTGCGGACTCCATCCTCAAAAGCACCTGTTTTCGCTTTCGGGAGCCTCCGGAGCAAAAAAGACAAACGTCCAGCTTTTGCTGCCACAGCAAAGGTGCCAGCGGGGAAAAGTAATGCTGGTTCTCACTGCCTCCTGGAACCCTTTCAAATGCCCCAGACAATTTGGCCCTCTCTGCTTTCCTGCGGACTCCATCCTCAAAAGCACCTGTTTTCGCTTTCGGCAGCCTCCGGAGCAAAAAAGACAAACGTCCAGCTTTTGCTGCCACAGCAAAGGTGCCAGCGGGGAAAAGTAATGCTGGTTCTCACTGCCTCCTGGAACCTCTTCAAATGCCCCAGACAATTTGGCCCTCTCTGCTTTCCTGCGGACTCCATCCTCAAAAGCACCTGTTTTCGCTTTCGGCAACCTCCGGAGCAAAAAAGACAAACGTCCAGCTTTTGCTGCCACAGCAAAGGTGCCAGCGGGGAAAAGTAATGCTGGTTCTCACTGCCTCCTGGAACCCTTTCAAATGCCCCAGACAATTTGGCCCTCTCTGCTTTCCTGCGGACTCCATCCTCAAAAGCACCTGTTTTCGCTTTCGGCAGCCTCCGGAGCAAAAAAGACAAACGTCCAGCTTTTGCTGCCACAGCAAAGGTGCCAGCGGGGAAAAGTAATGCTGGTTCTCACTGCCTCCTGGAACCCTTTCAAATGCCCCTGACAATTTGGCCCTCTCTGCTTTCCTGCGGACTCCATCCTCAAAAGCACCTGTTTTCGCTTTCGGCGCCCTCCGGTGGTAAAAAGACAAACGTCCAGCTTTTGCTGCCACAGCAAAGGTGCCAGCGGGGAAAAGTAATGCTGGTTCTCACTGCCTCCTGGAACTCTTTCAAATGCCACAGACAATTTGGCCCTCTCTGCTTTCCTGCGGACTCCATCCTCAAAAGCACCTATTTTCGCTTTCGGCAGCCTCCGGAGCAAAAAAGACAAACGTCCAGGTTTTGCTGCCACAGCAAAGGTGCCAGCGGGGAAAAGTAATGCTGGTTCTCACTGCCTCCTGGAACCCTTTCAAATGCCACAGACAATTTGGCCCTCTCTGCTTTCCTGTGGACTCCATCCTCAAAAGCACCTGTTTTCGCTTTCGGCAGCCTCCGGAGCAAAAAAGACAAACGTCCAGCTTTTGCTGCCACAGCAAAGGTGCCAGCGGGGAAAAGTAATGCTGGTTCTCACTGCCTCCTGGAACCCTTTCAAATGCCCCAGACAATTTGGCCCTCTCTGCTTTCCTGCGGACTCCATCCTCAAAAGCACCTGTTTTCGCTTTCGGCAGCCTCCGGAGCAAAAAAGACAAACGTCCAGCTTTTGCTGCCACAGCAAAGGTGCCAGCGGGGAAAAGTAATGCTGGTTCTCACTGCCTCCTGGAACCCTTTCAAATGCCCCAGACAATTTGGCCCTCTCTGCTTTCCTGCGGACTCCATCCTCAAAAGCACCTGTTTTCGCTTTCGGCAGCCTCCGGAGCAAAAAAGACAAACGTCCAGCTTTTGCTGCCACAGCAAAGGTGCCAGCGGGGAAAAGTAATGCTGGTTCTCACTGCCTCCTGGAACCCTTTCAAATGCCACAGACAATTTGGCCCTCTCTGCTTTCCTGCGGACTCCATCCTCAAAAGCACCTGTTTTCGCTTTCGGCAGCCTCCGGAGCAAAAAAGACAAACGTCCAGCTTTTGCTGCCACAGCAAAGGTGCCAGCGGGGAAAAGTAATGCTGGTTCTCACTGCCTCCTGGAACCTCTTCAAATGCCCCAGACAATTTGGCCCTCTCTGCTTTCCTGCGGACTCCATCCTCAAAAGCACCTGTTTTCGCTTTCGGCAGCCTCCGGAGCAAAAAAGACAAACGTCCAGCTTTTGCTGCCACAGCAAAGGTGCCAGCGGGGAAAAGTAATGCTGGTTCTCACTGCCTCCTGGAACCCTTTCAAATGCCCCAGACAATTTGGCCCTCTCTGCTTTCCTGCGGACTCCATCCTCAAAAGCACCTGTTTTCGCTTTCGGCAGCCTCCGGAGCAAAAAAGACAAACGTCCAGCTTTTGCTGCCACAGCAAAGGTGCCAGCGGGGAAAAGTAATGCTGGTTCTCACTGCCTCCTGGAACCCTTTCAAATGCCACAGACAATTTGGCCCTCTCTGCTTTCCTGCGGACTCCATCCTCAAAAGCACCTGTTTTCGCTTTCGGCGCCCTCCGGTGGTAAAAAGACAAACGTCCAGCTTTTGCTGCCACAGCAAAGGTGCCAGCGGGGAAAAGTAATGCTGGTTCTCACTGCCTCCTGGAACTCTTTCAAATGCCACAGACAATTTGGCCCTCTCTGCTTTCCTGCGGACTCCATCCTCAAAAGCACCTATTTTCGCTTTCGGCAGCCTCCGGAGCAAAAAAGACAAACGTCCAGCTTTTGCTGCCACAGCAAAGGTGCCAGCGGGGAAAAGTAATGCTGGTTCTCACTGCCTCCTGGAACCCTTTCAAATGCCACAGACAATTTGGCCCTCTCTGCTTTCCTGCGGACTCCATCCTCAAAAGCACCTGTTTTCGCTTTCGGCAGCCTCCGGAGCAAAAAAGACAAACGTCCAGCTTTTGCTGCCACAGCAAAGGTGCCAGCGGGGAAAAGTAATGCTGGTTCTCACTGCCTCCTGGAACCCTTTCAAATGCCCCAGACAATTTGGCCCTCTCTGCTTTCCTGCGGACTCCATCCTCAAAAGCACCTGTTTTCGCTTTCGGCAGCCTCCGGAGCAAAAAAGACAAACGTCCAGCTTTTGCTGCCACAGCAAAGGTGCCAGCGGGGAAAAGTAATGCTGGTTCTCACTGCCTCCTGGAACCCTTTCAAATGCCACAGACAATTTGGCCCTCTCTGCTTTCCTGCGGACTCCATCCTCAAAAGCACCTGTTTTCGCTTTCGGCAGCCTCCGGAGCAAAAAAGACAAACGTCCAGCTTTTGCTGCCACAGCAAAGGTGCCAGCGGGGAAAAGTAATGCTGGTTCTCACTGCCTCCTGGAACCTCTTCAAATGCCCCAGACAATTTGGCCCTCTCTGCTTTCCTGCGGACTCCATCCTCAAAAGCACCTGTTTTCGCTTTCGGCAGCCTCCGGAGCAAAAAAGACAAACGTCCAGCTTTTGCTGCCACAGCAAAGGTGCCAGCGGGGAAAAGTAATGCTGGTTCTCACTGCCTCCTGGAACCCTTTCAAATGCCCCAGACAATTTGGCCCTCTCTGCTTTCCTGCGGACTCCATCCTCAAAAGCACCTGTTTTCGCTTTCGGCAGCCTCCGGAGCAAAAAAGACAAACGTCCAGCTTTTGCTGCCACAGCAAAGGTGCCAGCGGGGAAAAGTAATGCTGGTTCTCACTGCCTCCTGGAACCCTTTCAAATGCCACAGACAATTTGGCCCTCTCTGCTTTCCTGCGGACTCCATCCTCAAAAGCACCTGTTTTCGCTTTCGGCGCCCTCCGGTGGTAAAAAGACAAACGTCCAGCTTTTGCTGCCACAGCAAAGGTGCCAGCGGGGAAAAGTAATGCTGGTTCTCACTGCCTCCTGGAACTCTTTCAAATGCCACAGACAATTTGGCCCTCTCTGCTTTCCTGCGGACTCCATCCTCAAAAGCACCTATTTTCGCTTTCGGCAGCCTCCGGAGCAAAAAAGACAAACGTCCAGCTTTTGCTGCCACAGCAAAGGTGCCAGCGGGGAAAAGTAATGCTGGTTCTCACTGCCTCCTGGAACCCTTTCACATGCCACAGACAATTTGGCCCTCTCTGCTTTCCTGTGGACTCCATCCTCAAAAGCACCTGTTTTCGCTTTCGGCAGCCTCCGGAGCAAAAAAGACAAACGTCCAGCTTTTGCTGCCACAGCAAAGGTGCCAGCGGGGAAAAGTAATGCTGGTTCTCACTGCCTCCTGGAACCTCTTCAAATGCCCCAGACAATTTGGCCCTCTCTGCTTTCCTGCGGACTCCATCCTTAAAAGCACCTGTTTTCGCTTTCGGCAACCTCCGGAGCAAAAAAGACAAACGTCCAGGGTTTGCTGCCACAGCAAAGCTGCCAGCGGGGAAAAGTAATGCTGGTTCTCACTGCCTCCTGGAACCCTTTCAAATGCCACAGACAATTTGGCCCTCTCTGCTTTCCTGCGGACTCCATCCTCAAAAGCACTTATTTTTGCTTTCGGCGCCCTCCGGAGCAAAAAAGACAAACGTCCAGCTTTTGCTGCCACAGCAAAGGTGCCAGCAGGGAAAAGTAATGCTGGTTCTCACTGCCTCCTGGAACTCCTTCAAATGCCACAGACAATTTGGCCCTCTCTGCTTTCCTGCGGACTCCATCCTCAAAAGCACCTGTTTTCGCTTTCGGCAGCCTCCGGAGCAAAAAAGACAAACGTCCAGCTTTTGCTGCCACAGCAAAGGTGCCAGCGGGGAAAAGTAATGCTGGTTCTCACTGCCTCCTGGAACCTCTTCAAATGCCCCAGACAATTTGGCTCTCTCTGCTTTCCTGCGGACTCCATCCTCAAAAGCACCTGTTTTCGCTTTCGGCAGCCTCCGGAGCAAAAAAGACAAACGTCCAGCTTTTGCTGCCACAGCAAACATGCCAGCGGGGAAAAGTAATGCTGGTTCTCACTGCCTCCTGGAACCCTTTCAAATGCCCCAGACAATTTGGCCCTCTCTGCTTTCCTGCGGACTCCATCCTCAAAAGCACCTGTTTTCGCTTTCGGCAGCCTCCGGAGCAAAAAAGACAAACGTCCAGCTTTTGCTGCCACAACAAAGGTGCCAGCGGGGAAAAGTAATGCTGGTTCTCACTGCCTCCTGGAACCCTTTCAAATGCCCCAGACAATTTGGCCCTCTCTGCTTTCCTGCGGACTCCATCCTCAAAAGCACCTTTTTTCGCTTTTGGCAACCTCCGGAGCAAAAAAGACAAACGTCCAGCTTTTGCTGCCACAGCAAAGGTGCCAGCGGGGAAAAGTAATGCTGGTTCTCACTGCCTCCTGGAACCCTTTCAAATGCCCCAGACAATTTGGCCCTCTCTGCTTTCCTGCGGACTCCATCCTCAAAAGCACCTGTTTTCGCTTTCGGCAGCCTCCGGAGCAAAAAAGACAAACGTCCAGCTTTTGCTGCCACAGCAAAGGTGCCAGCGGGGAAAAGTAATGCTGGTTCTCACTGCCTCCTGGAACCCTTTCAAATGCCACAGACAATTTGGCCCTCTCTGCTTTCCTGCGGACTCCATCCTCAAAAGCACCTGTTTTCGCTTTCGGCAGCCTCCGGAGCAAAAAAGACAAACGTCCAGCTTTTGCTGCCACAGCAAAGGTGCCAGCGGGGAAAAGTAATGCTGGTTCTCACTGCCTCCTGGAACCTCTTCAAATGCCCCAGACAATTTGGCCCTCTCTGCTTTCCTGCGGACTCTATCCTCAAAAGCGCCTTTTTTCACTTTCGGCGCCCTCCGGTGGTAATAAGACAAACGTCCAGCTTTTGCTGCCACAGCAAAGGTGCCAGCGGGGAAAAGTAATGCTGGTTCTCACTGCCTCCTGGAACTCTTTCAAATGCCACAGACAATTTGGCCCTCTCTGCTTTCCTGCGGACTCCATCCTCAAAAGCACCTATTTTCGCTTTCGGCAGCCTCCGGAGCATAAAAGACAAACGTCCAGCTTTTGCTGCCACAGCAAAGGTGCCAGCGGGGAAAAGTAATGCTGGTTCTCACTGCCTCCTGGAACCCTTTCAAATGCCCCAGACAATTTGGCCCTCTCTGCTTTCCTGTGGACTCCATCCTCAAAAGCACCTGTTTTCGCTTTCGGCAGCCTCCGGAGCAAAAAAGACAAACGTCCAGCTTTTGCTGCCACAGCAAAGGTGCCAGCGGGGAAAAGTAATGCTGGTTCTCACTGCCTCCTGGAACCCTTTCAAATGCCCCAGACAATTTGGCCCTCTCTGCTTTCCTGCGGACTCCATCCTCAAAAGCACCTGTTTTCGCTTTCGGCAGCCTCCGGAGCAAAAAAGACAAACGTCCAGCTTTTGCTGCCACAGCAAAGGTGCCAGCGGGGAAAAGTAATGCTGGTTCTCACTGCCTCCTGGAACCTCTTCAAATGCCACAGACAATTTGGCCCTCTCTGCTTTCCTGCGGACTCCATCCTTAAAAGCACCTGTTTTCGCTTTCGGCAACCTCCGGAGCAAAAAAGACAAACGTCCAGGGTTTGCTGCCACAGCAAAGGTGCCAGCGGGGAAAAGTAATGCTGGTTCTCACTGCCTCCTGGAACCCTTTCAAATGCCACAGACAATTTGGCCCTCTCTGCTTTCCTGCGGACTCCATCCTCAAAAGCACCTGTTTTCGCTTTCGGCGCCCTCCGGAGCAAAAAAGACAAACGTCCAGCTTTTGCTGCCACAGCAAAGGTGCCAGCAGGGAAAAGTAATGCTGGTTCTCACTGCCTCCTGGAACTCCTTCAAATGCCACAGACAATTTGGCCCTCTCTGCTTTCCTGCGGACTCCATCCTCAAAAGCACCTGTTTTCGCTTTCGGCAGCCTCCGGAGCAAAAAAGACAAACGTCCAGCTTTTGCTGCCACAGCAAAGGTGCCAGCGGGGAAAAGTAATGCTGGTTCTCACTGCCTCCTGGAACCCTTTCAAATGCCACAGATAATTTGGCCCTCTCTGCTTTCCTGCGGACTCCATCCTCAAAAGCACCTGTTTTCGCTTTCGGCAGCCTCCGGAGCAAAAAAGACAAACGTCCAGCTTTTGCTGCCACAGCAAAGGTGCCAGCGGGGAAAAGTAATGCTGGTTCTCACTGCCTCCTGGAACCCTTTCAAATGCCACAGACAATTTGGCCCTCTCTGCTTTCCTGCGGACTCCATCCTCAAAAGAACCTATTTTTGCTTTCGGCGCCCTCCGGAGCAAAAAAGACAAACGTCCAGCTTTTGCTGCCACAGCAAAGGTGCCAGCGGGGAAAAGTAATGCTGGTTCTCACTGCCTCCTGGAACTCTTTCAAATGCCACAGACAATTTGGCCCTCTCTGCTTTCCTGCGGACTCCATCCTCAAAAGCACCTGTTTTCGCTTTCGGCAACCTCCGGAGCAAAAAAGACAAACGTCCAGCTTTTGCTGCCACAGCAAAGGTGCCAGCGGGGAAAAGTAATGCTGGTTCTCACTGCCTCCTGGAACCCTTTCAAATGCCACAGACAATTTGGCCCTCTCTGCTTTCCTGCGGACTCCATCCTCAAAAGCAGCTGTTTTCGCTTTCGGCAGCCTCCGGAGCAAAAAAGACAAACGTCCAGCTTTTGCTGCCACAGCAAAGGTGCCAGCGGGGAAAAGTAATGCTGGTTCTCACTGCCTCCTGGAACCCTTTCAAATGCCACAGACAATTTGGCCCTCTCTGCTTTGCTGCGGACTCCATCCTCAAAAGCAGCTGTTTTCGCTTTCGGCAGCCTCCGGAGCAAAAAAGACAAACGTCCAGCTTTTGCTGCCACAGCAAAGGTGCCAGCGGGGAAAAGTAATGCTGGTTCTCACTGCCTCCTGGAACCCTTTCAAATGCCCCAGACAATTTGGCCCTCTCTGCTTTCCTGCGGACTCCATCCTCAAAAGCACCTGTTTTCGCTTTCGGCAGCCTCCGGAGCAAAAAAGACAAACGTCCAGCTTTTGCTGCCACAGCAAAGGTGCCAGCGGGGAAAAGTAATGCTGGTTCTCACTGCCTCCTGGAACCCTTTCAAATGCCCCAGACAATTTGGCCCTCTCTGCTTTCCTGCGGACTCCATCCTCAAAAGCACCTGTTTTCGCTTTCGGCAGCCTCCGGAGCAAAAAAGACAAACGTCCAGCTTTTGCTGCCACAACAAAGGTGCCAGCGGGGAAAAGTAATGCTGGTTCTCACTGCCTCCTGGAACCCTTTCAAATGCCACAGACAATTTGGCCCTCTCTGCTTTCCTGCGGACTCCATCCTCAAAAGCACCTTTTTTCGCTTTTGGCAACCTCCGGAGCAAAAAAGACAAACGTCCAGCTTTTGCTGCCACAGCAAAGGTGCCAGCGGGGAAAAGTAATGCTGGTTCTCACTGCCTCCTGGAACCCTTTCAAATGCCCCAGACAATTTGGCCCTCTCTGCTTTCCTGCGGACTCCATCCTCAAAAGCACCTGTTTTCGCTTTCGGCAGCCTCCGGAGCAAAAAAGACAAACGTCCAGCTTTTGCTGCCACAGCAAAGGTGCCAGCGGGGAAAAGTAATGCTGGTTCTCACTGCCTCCTGGAACCTCTTCAAATGCCCCAGACAATTTGGCCCTCTCTGCTTTCCTGCGGACTCCATCCTCAAAAGCACCTGTTTTCGCTTTCGGCAGCCTCCGGAGCAAAAAAGACAAACGTCCAGCTTTTGCTGCCACAGCAAAGGTGCCAGCGGGGAAAAGTAATGCTGGTTCTCACTGCCTCCTGGAACCCTTTCAAATGCCCCTGACAATTTGGCCCTCTCTGCTTTCCTGCGGACTCTATCCTCAAAAGCGCCTTTTTTCACTTTCGGCGCCCTCCGGTGGTAAAAAGACAAACGTCCAGCTTTTGCTGCCACAGCAAAGGTGCCAGCGGGGAAAAGTAATGCTGGTTCTCACTGCCTCCTGGAACTCTTTCAAATGCCACAGACAATTTGGCCCTCTCTGCTTTCCTGCGGACTCCATCCTCAAAAGCACCTATTTTCGCTTTCGGCAGCCTCCGGAGCATAAAAGACAAACGTCCAGCTTTTGCTGCCACAACAAAGGTGCCAGCGGGGAAAAGTAATGCTGGTTCTCACTGCCTCCTGGAACCCTTTCAAATGCCACAGACAATTTGGCCCTCTCTGCTTTCCTGCGGACTCCATCCTCAAAAGCACCTGTTTTCGCTTTCGGCAGCCTCCGGAGCAAAAAAGACAAACGTCCAGCTTTTGCTGCCACAGCAAAGGTGCCAGCGGGGAAAAGTAATGCTGGTTCTCACTGCCTCCTGGAACCCTTTCAAATGCCCCAGACAATTTGGCCCTCTCTGCTTTCCTGCGGACTCCATCCTCAAAAGCACCTGTTTTCGCTTTCGGCAGCCTCCGGAGCAAAAAAGACAAACGTCCAGCTTTTGCTGCCACAGCAAAGGTGCCAGCGGGGAAAAGTAATGCTGGTTCTCACTGCCTCCTGGAACCCTTTCAAATGCCACAGACAATTTGGCCCTCTCTGCTTTCCTGCGGACTCCATCCTCAAAAGCACCTGTTTTCGCTTTCGGCAGCCTCCGGAGCAAAAAAGACAAACGTCCAGCTTTTGCTGCCACAGCAAAGGTGCCAGCGGGGAAAAGTAATGCTGGTTCTCACTGCCTCCTGGAACCTCTTCAAATGCCCCAGACAATTTGGCCCTCTCTGCTTTCCTGCGGACTCCATCCTCAAAAGCACCTGTTTTCGCTTTCGGCAGCCTCCGGAGCAAAAAAGACAAACGTCCAGCTTTTGCTGCCACAGCAAAGGTGCCAGCGGGGAAAAGTAATGCTGGTTCTCACTGCCTCCTGGAACCCTTTCAAATGCCCCAGACAATTTGGCCCTCTCTGCTTTCCTGCGGACTCCATCCTCAAAAGCACCTGTTTTCGCTTTCGGCAGCCTCCGGAGCAAAAAAGACAAACGTCCAGCTTTTGCTGCCACAGCAAAGGTGCCAGCGGGGAAAAGTAATGCTGGTTCTCACTGCCTCCTGGAACCCTTTCAAATGCCACAGACAATTTGGCCCTCTCTGCTTTCCTGCGGACTCCATCCTCAAAAGCACCTGTTTTCGCTTTCGGCGCCCTCCGGTGGTAAAAAGACAAACGTCCAGCTTTTGCTGCCACAGCAAAGGTGCCAGCGGGGAAAAGTAATGCTGGTTCTCACTGCCTCCTGGAACTCTTTCAAATGCCACAGACAATTTGGCCCTCTCTGCTTTCCTGCGGACTCCATCCTCAAAAGCACCTATTTTCGCTTTCGGCAGCCTCCGGAGCAAAAAAGACAAACGTCCAGCTTTTGCTGCCACAGCAAAGGTGCCAGCGGGGAAAAGTAATGCTGGTTCTCACTGCCTCCTGGAACCCTTTCAAATGCCACAGACAATTTGGCCCTCTCTGCTTTCCTGTGGACTCCATCCTCAAAAGCACCTGTTTTCGCTTTCGGCAGCCTCCGGAGCAAAAAAGACAAACGTCCAGCTTTTGCTGCCACAGCAAAGGTGCCAGCGGGGAAAAGTAATGCTGGTTCTCACTGCCTCCTGGAACCTCTTCAAATGCCCCAGACAATTTGGCCCTCTCTGCTTTCCTGCGGACTCCATCCTTAAAAGCACCTGTTTTCGCTTTCGGCAACCTCCGGAGCAAAAAAGACAAACGTCCAGGGTTTGCTGCCACAGCAAAGCTGCCAGCGGGGAAAAGTAATGCTGGTTCTCACTGCCTCCTGGAACCCTTTCAAATGCCACAGACAATTTGGCCCTCTCTGCTTTCCTGCGGACTCCATCCTCAAAAGCACTTATTTTTGCTTTCGGCGCCCTCCGGAGCAAAAAAGACAAACGTCCAGCTTTTGCTGCCACAGCAAAGGTGCCAGCAGGGAAAAGTAATGCTGGTTCTCACTGCCTCCTGGAACTCCTTCAAATGCCACAGACAATTTGGCCCTCTCTGCTTTCCTGCGGACTCCATCCTCAAAAGCACCTGTTTTCGCTTTCGGCAGCCTCCGGAGCAAAAAAGACAAACGTCCAGCTTTTGCTGCCACAGCAAAGGTGCCAGCGGGGAAAAGTAATGCTGGTTCTCACTGCCTCCTGGAACCTCTTCAAATGCCCCAGACAATTTGGCTCTCTCTGCTTTCCTGCGGACTCCATCCTCAAAAGCACCTGTTTTCGCTTTCGGCAGCCTCCGGAGCAAAAAAGACAAACGTCCAGCTTTTGCTGCCACAGCAAACATGCCAGCGGGGAAAAGTAATGCTGGTTCTCACTGCCTCCTGGAACCCTTTCAAATGCCCCAGACAATTTGGCCCTCTCTGCTTTCCTGCGGACTCCATCCTCAAAAGCACCTGTTTTCGCTTTCGGCAGCCTCCGGAGCAAAAAAGACAAACGTCCAGCTTTTGCTGCCACAACAAAGGTGCCAGCGGGGAAAAGTAATGCTGGTTCTCACTGCCTCCTGGAACCCTTTCAAATGCCCCAGACAATTTGGCCCTCTCTGCTTTCCTGCGGACTCCATCCTCAAAAGCACCTTTTTTCGCTTTTGGCAACCTCCGGAGCAAAAAAGACAAACGTCCAGCTTTTGCTGCCACAGCAAAGGTGCCAGCGGGGAAAAGTAATGCTGGTTCTCACTGCCTCCTGGAACCCTTTCAAATGCCCCAGACAATTTGGCCCTCTCTGCTTTCCTGCGGACTCCATCCTCAAAAGCACCTGTTTTCGCTTTCGGCAGCCTCCGGAGCAAAAAAGACAAACGTCCAGCTTTTGCTGCCACAGCAAAGGTGCCAGCGGGGAAAAGTAATGCTGGTTCTCACTGCCTCCTGGAACCCTTTCAAATGCCCCAGACAATTTGGCCCTCTCTGCTTTCCTGCGGACTCCATCCTCAAAAGCACCTGTTTTCGCTTTCGGCAGCCTCCGGAGCAAAAAAGACAAACGTCCAGCTTTTGCTGCCACAGCAAAGGTGCCAGCGGGGAAAAGTAATGCTGGTTCTCACTGCCTCCTGGAACCTCTTCAAATGCCCCAGACAATTTGGCCCTCTCTGCTTTCCTGCGGACTCTATCCTCAAAAGCGCCTTTTTTCACTTTCGGCGCCCTCCGGTGGTAATAAGACAAACGTCCAGCTTTTGCTGCCACAGCAAAGGTGCCAGCGGGGAAAAGTAATGCTGGTTCTCACTGCCTCCTGGAACTCTTTCAAATGCCACAGACAATTTGGCCCTCTCTGCTTTCCTGCGGACTCCATCCTCAAAAGCACCTATTTTCGCTTTCGGCAGCCTCCGGAGCATAAAAGACAAACGTCCAGCTTTTGCTGCCACAGCAAAGGTGCCAGCGGGGAAAAGTAATGCTGGTTCTCACTGCCTCCTGGAACCCTTTCAAATGCCCCAGACAATTTGGCCCTCTCTGCTTTCCTGTGGACTCCATCCTCAAAAGCACCTGTTTTCGCTTTCGGCAGCCTCCGGAGCAAAAAAGACAAACGTCCAGCTTTTGCTGCCACAGCAAAGGTGCCAGCGGGGAAAAGTAATGCTGGTTCTCACTGCCTCCTGGAACCCTTTCAAATGCCCCAGACAATTTGGCCCTCTCTGCTTTCCTGCGGACTCCATCCTCAAAAGCACCTGTTTTCGCTTTCGGTAGCCTCCGGAGCAAAAAAGACAAACGTCCAGCTTTTGCTGCCACAGCAAAGGTGCCAGCGGGGAAAAGTAATGCTGGTTCTCACTGCCTCCTGGAACCTCTTCAAATGCCCCAGACAATTTGGCCCTCTCTGCTTTCCTGCGGACTCCATCCTTAAAAGCACCTGTTTTCGCTTTCGGCAACCTCCGGAGCAAAAAAGACAAACGTCCAGGGTTTGCTGCCACAGCAAAGGTGCCAGCGGGGAAAAGTAATGCTGGTTCTCACTGCCTCCTGGAACCCTTTCAAATGCCACAGACAATTTGGCCCTCTCTGCTTTCCTGCGGACTCCATCCTCAAAAGCACCTGTTTTCGCTTTCGGCGCCCTCCGGAGCAAAAAAGACAAACGTCCAGCTTTTGCTGCCACAGCAAAGGTGCCAGCAGGGAAAAGTAATGCTGGTTCTCACTGCCTCCTGGAACTCCTTCAAATGCCACAGACAATTTGGCCCTCTCTGCTTTCCTGCGGACTCCATCCTCAAAAGCACCTGTTTTCGCTTTCGGCAGCCTCCGGAGCAAAAAAGACAAACGTCCAGCTTTTGCTGCCACAGCAAAGGTGCCAGCGGGGAAAAGTAATGCTGGTTCTCACTGCCTCCTGGAACCCTTTCAAATGCCCCAGACAATTTGGCCCTCTCTGCTTTCCTGCGGACTCCATCCTCAAAAGCACCTGTTTTCGCTTTCGGCAGCCTCCGGAGCAAAAAAGACAAACGTCCAGCTTTTGCTGCCACAGCAAAGGTGCCAGCGGGGAAAAGTAATGCTGGTTCTCACTGCCTCCTGGAACCCTTTCAAATGCCACAGATAATTTGGCCCTCTCTGCTTTCCTGCGGACTCCATCCTCAAAAGCACCTGTTTTCGCTTTCGGCAGCCTCCGGAGCAAAAAAGACAAACGTCCAGCTTTTGCTGCCACAGCAAAGGTGCCAGCGGGGAAAAGTAATGCTGGTTCTCACTGCCTCCTGGAACCCTTTCAAATGCCACAGACAATTTGGCCCTCTCTGCTTTCCTGCGGACTCCATCCTCAAAAGAACCTATTTTTGCTTTCGGCGCCCTCCGGAGCAAAAAAGACAAACGTCCAGCTTTTGCTGCCACAGCAAAGGTGCCAGCGGGGAAAAGTAATGCTGGTTCTCACTGCCTCCTGGAACTCTTTCAAATGCCACAGACAATTTGGCCCTCTCTGCTTTCCTGCGGACTCCATCCTCAAAAGCACCTGTTTTCGCTTTCGGCAACCTCCGGAGCAAAAAAGACAAACGTCCAGCTTTTGCTGCCACAGCAAAGGTGCCAGCGGGGAAAAGTAATGCTGGTTCTCACTGCCTCCTGGAACCCTTTCAAATGCCACAGACAATTTGGCCCTCTCTGCTTTCCTGCGGACTCCATCCTCAAAAGCAGCTGTTTTCGCTTTCGGCAGCCTCCGGAGCAAAAAAGACAAACGTCCAGCTTTTGCTGCCACAGCAAAGGTGCCAGCGGGGAAAAGTAATGCTGGTTCTCACTGCCTCCTGGAACCCTTTCAAATGCCACAGACAATTTGGCCCTCTCTGCTTTGCTGCGGACTCCATCCTCAAAAGCAGCTGTTTTCGCTTTCGGCAGCCTCCGGAGCAAAAAAGACAAACGTCCAGCTTTTGCTGCCACAGCAAAGGTGCCAGCGGGGAAAAGTAATGCTGGTTCTCACTGCCTCCTGGAACCCTTTCAAATGCCCCAGACAATTTGGCCCTCTCTGCTTTCCTGCGGACTCCATCCTCAAAAGCACCTGTTTTCGCTTTCGGCAGCCTCCGGAGCAAAAAAGACAAACGTCCAGCTTTTGCTGCCACAGCAAAGGTGCCAGCGGGGAAAAGTAATGCTGGTTCTCACTGCCTCCTGGAACCCTTTCAAATGCCCCAGACAATTTGGCCCTCTCTGCTTTCCTGCGGACTCCATCCTCAAAAGCACCTGTTTTCGCTTTCGGCAGCCTCCGGAGCAAAAAAGACAAACGTCCAGCTTTTGCTGCCACAACAAAGGTGCCAGCGGGGAAAAGTAATGCTGGTTCTCACTGCCTCCTGGAACCCTTTCAAATGCCACAGACAATTTGGCCCTCTCTGCTTTCCTGCGGACTCCATCCTCAAAAGCACCTGTTTTCGCTTTCGGCAACCTCCGGAGCAAAAAAGACAAACGTCCAGCTTTTGCTGCCACAGCAAAGGTGCCAGCGGGGAAAAGTAATGCTGGTTCTCACTGCCTCCTGGAACCCTTTCAAATGCCCCAGACAATTTGGCCCTCTCTGCTTTCCTGCGGACTCCATCCTCAAAAGCACCTGTTTTCGCTTTCGGCAGCCTCCGGAGCAAAAAAGACAAACGTCCAGCTTTTGCTGCCACAGCAAAGGTGCCAGCGGGGAAAAGTAATGCTGGTTCTCACTGCCTCCTGGAACCTCTTCAAATGCCCCAGACAATTTGGCCCTCTCTGCTTTCCTGCGGACTCCATCCTCAAAAGCACCTGTTTTCGCTTTCGGCAGCCTCCGGAGCAAAAAAGACAAACGTCCAGCTTTTGCTGCCACAGCAAAGGTGCCAGCGGGGAAAAGTAATGCTGGTTCTCACTGCCTCCTGGAACCCTTTCAAATGCCCCTGACAATTTGGCCCTCTCTGCTTTCCTGCGGACTCTATCCTCAAAAGCGCCTTTTTTCACTTTCGGCGCCCTCCGGTGGTAAAAAGACAAACGTCCAGCTTTTGCTGCCACAGCAAAGGTGCCAGCGGGGAAAAGTAATGCTGGTTCTCACTGCCTCCTGGAACTCTTTCAAATGCCACAGACAATTTGGCCCTCTCTGCTTTCCTGCGGACTCCATCCTCAAAAGCACCTATTTTCGCTTTCGGCAGCCTCCGGAGCATAAAAGACAAACGTCCAGCTTTTGCTGCCACAACAAAGGTGCCAGCGGGGAAAAGTAATGCTGGTTCTCACTGCCTCCTGGAACCCTTTCAAATGCCACAGACAATTTGGCCCTCTCTGCTTTCCTGTGGACTCCATCCTCAAAAGCACCTGTTTTCGCTTTCGGCAGCCTCCGGAGCAAAAAAGACAAACGTCCAGCTTTTGCTGCCACAGCAAAGGTGCCAGCGGGGAAAAGTAATGCTGGTTCTCACTGCCTCCTGGAACCCTTTCAAATGCCCCAGACAATTTGGCCCTCTCTGCTTTCCTGCGGACTCCATCCTCAAAAGCACCTGTTTTCGCTTTAGGCAGCCTCCGGAGCAAAAAAGACAAACGTCCAGCTTTTGCTGCCACAGCAAAGGTGCCAGCGGGGAAAAGTAATGCTGGTTCTCACTGCCTCCTGGAACCTCTTCAAATGCCCCAGACAATGTGGCCCTCTCTGCTTTCCTGCGGACTCCATCCTTAAAAGCATCTGTTTTCGCTTTCGGCAACCTCCGGAGCAAAAAAGACAAACGTCCAGGGTTTGCTGCCACAGCAAAGGTGCCAGCGGGGAAAAGTAATGCTGGTTCTCACTGCCTCCTGGAACCCTTTCAAATGCCCCAGACAATTTGGCCCTCTCTGCTTTCCTGCGGACTCCATCCTCAAAAGCACCTATTTTTGCTTTCGGCGCCCTCCGGAGCAAAAAAGACAAACGTCCAGCTTTTGCTGCCACAGCAAAGGTGCCAGCAGGGAAAAGTAATGCTGGTTCTCACTGCCTCCTGGAACTCCTTCAAATGCCCCAGACAATTTGGCCCTCTCTGCTTTCCTGCGGACTCCATCCTCAAAAGCACCTGTTTTCGCTTTCGGCAGCCTCCGGAGCAAAAAAGACAAACGTCCAGCTTTTGCTGCCACAGCAAAGGTGCCAGCGGGGAAAAGTAATGCTGGTTCTCACTGCCTCCTGGAACCCTTTCAAATGCCCCAGACAATTTGGCCCTCTCTGCTTTCCTGCGGACTCCATCCTCAAAAGCACCTGTTTTCGCTTTCGGCAGCCTCCGGAGCAAAAAAGACAAACGTCCAGCTTTTGCTGCCACAGCAAAGGTGCCAGCGGAGAAAAGTAATGCTGGTTCTCACTGCCTCCTGGAACCCTTTCAAATGCCACAGACAATTTGGCCCTCTCTGCTTTCCTGCGGACTCCATCCTCAAAAGCACCTGTTTTCGCTTTCGGCAGCCTCCGGAGCAAAAAAGACAAACGTCCAGCTTTTGCTGCCACAGCAAAGGTGCCAGCGGGGAAAAGTAATGCTGGTTCTCACTGCCTCCTGGAACCCTTTCAAATGCCACAGACAATTTGGCCCTCTCTGCTTTCCTGCGGACTCCATCCTCAAAAGAACCTATTTTCCCTTTCGGCGCCCTCCGGAGCAAAAAAGACAAACGTCCAGCTTTTGCTGCCACAGCAAAGGTGCCAGCGGGGAAAAGTAATGCTGGTTCTCACTGCCTCCTGGAACCCTTTCAAATGCCACAGACAATTTGGCCCTCTCTGCTTTCCTGCGGACTCCATCCTCAAAAGCACCTGTTTTCGCTTTCGGCAACCTCCGGAGCAAAAAAGACAAACGTCCAGCTTTTGCTGCCACAGCAAAGGTGCCAGCGGGGAAAAGTAATGCTGGTTCTCACTGCCTCCTGGAACCCTTTCAAATGCCCCAGACAATTTGGCCCTCTCTGCTTTCCTGCGGACTCCATCCTCAAAAGCAGCTGTTTTCGCTTTCGGCAGCCTCCGGAGCAAAAAAGACAAACGTCCAGCTTTTGCTGCCACAGCAAAGGTGCCAGCGGGGAAAAGTAATGCTGGTTCTCACTGCCTCCTGGAACCCTTTCAAATGCCACAGACAATTTGGCCCTCTCTGCTTTGCTGCGGACTCCATCCTCAAAAGCAGCTGTTTTCGCTTTCGGCAGCCTCCGGAGCAAAAAAGACAAACGTCCAGCTTTTGCTGCCACAGCAAAGGTGCCAGCGGGGAAAAGTAATGCTGGTTCTCACTGCCTCCTGGAACCCTTTCAAATGCCCCAGACAATTTGGCCCTCTCTGCTTTCCTGCGGACTCCATCCTCAAAAGCACCTGTTTTCGCTTTCGGCAGCCTCCGGAGCAAAAAAGACAAACGTCCAGCTTTTGCTGCCACAGCAAAGGTGCCAGCGGGGAAAAGTAATGCTGGTTCTCACTGCCTCCTGGAACCCTTTCAAATGCCCCAGACAATTTGGCCCTCTCTGCTTTCCTGCGGACTCCATCCTCAAAAGCACCTGTTTTCGCTTTCGGCAGCCTCCGGAGCAAAAAAGACAAACGTCCAGCTTTTGCTGCCACAGCAAAGGTGCCAGCGGGGAAAAGTAATGCTGGTTCTCACTGCCTCCTGGAACCCTTTCAAATGCCCCAGACAATTTGGCCCTCTCTGCTTTCCTGCGGACTCCATCCTCAAAAGCACCTGTTTTCGCTTTCGGCAGCCTCCGGAGCAAAAAAGACAAACGTCCAGCTTTTGCTGCCACAGCAAAGGTGCCAGCGGGGAAAAGTAATGCTGGTTCTCACTGCCTCCTGGAACCCTTTCAAATGCCACAGACAATTTGGCCCTCTCTGCTTTCCTGCGGACTCCATCCTCAAAAGCACCTGTTTTCGCTTTCGGCAGCCTCCGGAGCAAAAAAGACAAACGTCCAGCTTTTGCTGCCACAGCAAAGGTGCCAGCGGGGAAAAGTAATGCTGGTTCTCACTGCCTCCTGGAACCCTTTCAAATGCCACAGACAATTTGGCCCTCTCTGCTTTCCTGCGGACTCCATCCTCAAAAGAACCTATTTTCCCTTTCGGCGCCCTCCGGAGCAAAAAAGACAAACGTCCAGCTTTTGCTGCCACAGCAAAGGTGCCAGCGGGGAAAAGTAATGCTGGTTCTCACTGCCTCCTGGAACCCTTTCAAATGCCACAGACAATTTGGCCCTCTCTGGTTTCCTGCGGACTCCATCCTCAAAAGCACCTGTTTTCGCTTTCGGCAACCTCCGGAGCAAAAAAGACAAACGTCCAGCTTTTGCTGCCACAGCAAAGGTGCCAGCGGGGAAAAGTAATGCTGGTTCTCACTGCCTCCTGGAACCCTTTCAAATGCCCCTGACAATTTGGCCCTCTCTGCTTTCCTGCGGACTCCATCCTCAAAAGCAGCTGTTTTCGCTTTCGGCAGCCTCCGGAGCAAAAAAGACAAACGTCCAGCTTTTGCTGCCACAGCAAAGGTGCCAGCGGGGAAAAGTAATGCTGGTTCTCACTGCCTCCTGGAACCCTTTCAAATGCCACAGACAATTTGGCCCTCTCTGCTTTGCTGCGGACTCCATCCTCAAAAGCAGCTGTTTTCGCTTTCGGCAGCCTCCGGAGCAAAAAAGACAAACGTCCAGCTTTTGCTGCCACAGCAAAGGTGCCAGCGGGGAAAAGTAATGCTGGTTCTCACTGCCTCCTGGAACCCTTTCAAATGCCACAGACAATTTGGCCCTCTCTGCTTTCCTGCGGACTCCATCCTCAAAAGAACCTATTTTTGCTTTCGGCGCCCTCCGGAGCAAAAAAGACAAACGTCCAGCTTTTGCTGCCACAGCAAAGGTGCCAGCGGGGAAAAGTAATGCTGGTTCTCACTGCCTCCTGGAACCCTTTCAAATGCCACAGACAATTTGGCCCTCTCTGCTTTCCTGCGGACTCCATCCTCAAAAGCACTTGTTTTCGCTTTCGGCAGCCTCCGGAGCAAAAAAGACAAACGTCCAGCTTTTGCTGCCACAGCAAAGGTGCCAGCGGGGAAAAGTAATGCTGGTTCTCACTGCCTCCTGGAACCCTTTCAAATGCCACAGACAATTTGGCCCTCTCTGCTTTCCTGCGGACTCCATCCTCAAAAGCAGCTGTTTTCGCTTTCGGCAGCCTCCGGAGCAAAAAAGACAAACGTCCAGCTTTTGCTGCCACAGCAAAGGTGCCAGCGGGGAAAAGTAATGCTGGTTCTCACTGCCTCCTGGAACCCTTTCAAATGCCCCAGACAATTTGGCCCTCTCTGCTTTGCTGCAGACTCCATCCTCAAAAGCACCTGTTTTCGCTTTCGGCAGCCTCCGGAGCAAAAAAGACAAACGTCCAGCTTTTGCTGCCACAGCAAAGGTGCCAGCGGGGAAAAGTAATGCTGGTTCTCACTGCCTCCTGGAACCCTTTCAAATGCCACAGACAATTTGGCCCTCTCTGCTTTCCTGCGGACTCCATCCTCAAAAGCACCTGTTTTCGCTTTCGGCAGCCTCCGGAGCAAAAAAGACAAACGTCCAGCTTTTGCTGCCACAGCAAAGGTGCCAGCGGGGAAAAGTAATGCTGGTTCTCACTGCCTCCTGGAACCTCTTCAAATGCCCCAGACAATTTGGCCCTCTCTGCTTTCCTGCGGACTCCATCCTCAAAAGCACCTGTTTTCGCTTTCGGCAGCCTCCGGAGCAAAAAAGACAAACGTCCAGCTTTTGCTGCCACAGCAAAGGTGCCAGCGGGGAAAAGTAATGCTGGTTCTCACTGCCTCCTGGAACCCTTTCAAATGCCACAGACAATTTGGCCCTCTCTGCTTTCCTGCGGACTCCATCCTCAAAAGAACCTATTTTCCCTTTCGGCGCCCTCCGGAGCAAAATAGACAAACGTCCAGCTTTTGCTGCCACAGCAAAGGTGCCAGCGGGGAAAAGTAATGGTGGTTCTCACTGCCTCCTGGAACCCTTTCAAATGCCACAGACAATTTGGCCCTCTCTGCTTTCCTGCGGACTCCATCCTCAAAAGCACCTGTTTTCGCTTTCGGCAGCCTCCGGAGCAAAAAAGACAAACGTCCAGCTTTTGCTGCCACAGCAAAGGTGCCAGCGGGGAAAAGTAATGCTGGTTCTCACTGCCTCCTGGAACCCTTTCAAATGCCACAGACAATTTGGCCCTCTCTGCTTTCCTGCGGACTCCATCCTCAAAAGCACCTGTTTTCGCTTTCGGCAGCCTCCGGAGCAAAAAAGACAAACGTCCAGCTTTTGCTGCCACAGCAAAGGTGCCAGCGGGGAAAAGTAATGCTGGTTCTCACTGCCTCCTGGAACCCTTTCAAATGCCCCTGACAATTTGGCCCTCTCTGCTTTCCTGCGGACTCTATCCTCAAAAGCACCTGTTTTCACTTTCGGCGCCCTCCGGAGCAAAAAAGACAAACGTCCAGCTTTTGCTGCCACAGCAAAGGTGCCAGCGGGGAAAAGTAATGCTGGTTCTCACTGCCTCCTGGAACTCTTTCAAATGCCCCAGACAATTTGGCCCTCTCTGCTTTCCTGCGGACTCCATCCTCAAAAGCACCTATTTTCGCTTTCGGCAGCCTCCGGAGCAAAAAAGACAAACGTCCAGCTTTTGCTGCCACAGCAAAGGTGCCAGCGGGGAAAAGTAATGCTGGTTCTCACTGCCTCCTGGAACCCTTTCAAATGCCACAGACAATTTGGCCCTCTCTGCTTTCCTGTGGACTCCATCCTCAAAAGCACCTATTTTCGCTTTCGGCAGCCTCCGGAGCAAAAAAGACAAACGGCCAGCTTTTGCTGCCACAGCAAAGGTGCCAGCGGGGAAAAGTAATGCTGGTTCTCACTGCCTCCTGGAACCCTTTCAAATGCCCCTGACAATTTGGCCCTCTCTGCTTTCCTGCGGACTCTATCCTCAAAAGAGCCTTTTTTAACTTTCGGCGCCCTCCGGTAGTAAACAGACAAACGTCCAGCTTTTGCTGCCACAGCAAAGGTGCCAGCGGGGAAAAGTAATGCTGGTTCTCACTGCCTCCTGGAACTCTTTCAAATGCCACAGACAATTTGGCCCTCTCTGCTTTCCTGCGGACTCCATCCTCAAAAGCACCTATTTTCGCTTTCGGCAGCCTCCGGAGCAAAAAAGACAAACGTCCAGCTTTTGCTGCCACAGCAAAGGTGCCAGCGGGGAAAAGTAATGCTGGTTCTCACTGCCTCCTGGAACCCTTTCAAATGCCACAGACAATTTGGCCCTCTCTGCTTTCCTGCGGACTCCATCCTCAAAAGCACCTGTTTTCGCTTTCGGCAGCCTCCGGAGCAAAAAAGACAAACGTCCAGCTTTTGCTGCCACAGCAAAGGTGCCAGCGGGGAAAAGTAATGCTGGTTCTCACTGCCTCCTGGAACCCTTTCAAATGCCACAGACAATTTGGCCCTCTCTGCTTTCCTGCGGACTCCATCCTCAAAAGCACCTGTTTTCGCTTTCGGCAGCCTCCAGAGCAAAAAAGACAAACGTCCAGCTTTTGCTGCCACAGCAAAGGTGCCAGCGGGGAAAAGTAATGCTGGTTCTCACTGCCTCCTGGAACCTCTTCAAATGCCACAGACAATTTGGCCCTCTCTGCTTTCCTGCGGACTCCATCCTCAAAAGCACCTGTTTTCGCTTTCGGCAGCCTCCGGAGCAAAAAAGACAAACGTCCAGCTTTTGCTGCCACAGCAAAGGTGCCAGCGGGGAAAAGTAATGCTGGTTCTCACTGCCTCCTGGAACCCTTTCAAATGCCCCAGACAATTTGGCCCTCTCTGCTTTCCTGCGGACTCCATCCTCAAAAGCACCTGTTTTCGCTTTCGGCAGCCTCCGGAGCAAAAAAGACAAACGTTCAGCTTTTGCTGCCACAGCAAAGGTGCCAGCGGGGAAAAGTAATGCTGGTTCTCACTGCCTCCTGGAACCCTTTCAAATGCCCCAGACAATTAAGCCCTCTCTGCTTTCCTGCGGACTCTATCCTCAAAAGCGCCTTTTTTCACTTTCGGCGCCCTCCGGTGGTAAAAAGACAAACGTCCAGCTTTTGCTGCCACAGCAAAGGTGCCAGCGGGGAAAAGTGATGCTGGTTCTCACTGCCTCCTGGAACTCTTTCAAATGCCACAGACAATTTGGTCCTCTCTGCTTTCCTGCGGACTCCATCCTCAAAAGCACCTATTTTCGCTTTCGGCAGCCTCCGGAGCAAAAAAGACAAACGTCCAGCTTTTGCTGCCACAGCAAAGGTGCCAGCGGGGAAAAGTAATGCTGGTTCTCACTGCCTCCTGGAACCCTTTCAAATGCCACAGACAATTTGGCCCTCTCTGCTTTCCTGTGGACTCCATCCTCAAAAGCACCTGTTTTCGCTTTCGGCAGCCTCCGGAGCAAAAAAGACAAACGTCCAGCTTTTGCTGCCACAGCAAAGGTGCCAGCGGGGAAAAGTAATGCTGGTTCTCACTGCCTCCTGGAACCCTTTCAAATGCCCCAGACAATTTGGCCCTCTCTGCTTTCCTGCGGACTCCATCCTCAAAAGCACCTGTTTTCGCTTTCGGCAGCCTCCGGAGCAAAAAAGACAAACGTCCAGCTTTTGCTGCCACAGCAAAGGTGCCAGCGGGGAAAAGTAATGCTGGTTCTCACTGCCTCCTGGAACCTGTTCAAATGCCCCAGACAATTTGGCCCTCTCTGCTTTCCTGCGGACTCCATCCTCAAAAGCACCTGTTTTCGCTTTCGGCAGCCTCCGGAGCAAAAAAGACAAACGTCCAGCTTTTGCTGCCACAGCAAAGGTGCCAGCGGGGAAAAGTAATGCTGGTTCTCACTGCCTCCTGGAACCCTTTCAAATGCCCCAGACAATTAAGCCCTCTCTGCTTTCCTGCGGACTCTATCCTCAAAAGCACCTGTTTTCACTTTCGGCGCCCTCCGGTGGTAAAAAGACAAACGTCCAGCTTTTGCTGCCACAGCAAAGGTGCCAGCGGGGAAAAGTGATGCTGGTTCTCACTGCCTCCTGGAACTCTTTCAAATGCCACAGACAATTTGGCCCTCTCTGCTTTCCTGCGGACTCCATCCTCAAAAGTACCTATTTTTGCTTTCGGCAGCCTCCGGAGCAAAAAAGACAAACGTCCAGCTTTTGCTGCCACAGCAAAGGTGCCAGCGGGGAAAAGTAATGCTGGTTCTCACTGCCTCCTGGAACCCTTTCAAATGCCACAGACAATTTAGCCCTCTCTGCTTTCCTGTGGACTCTATCCTCAAAAGCGCCTTTTTTCACTTTCGGCGCCCTCCGGTGGTAAAAAGACAAACGTCCAGCTTTTGCTGCCACAGCAAAGGTGCCAGCGGGGAAAAGTAATGCTGGTTCTCACTGCCTCCTGGAACTCTTTCAAATGCCACAGACAATTTGGCCCTCTCTGCTTTCCTGCGGACTCCATCCTCATAAGCACCTATTTTCGCTTTCGGCAGCCTCCGGAGCAAAAAAGACAAACGTCCAGCTTTTGCTGCCACAGCAAAGGTGCCAGCGGGGAAAAGTAATGCTGGTTCTCACTGCCTCCTGGAACCCTTTCAAATGCCACAGACTATATGGCCCTCTCTGCTTTCCTGTGGACTCCATCCTCAAAAGCACCTGTTTTCGCTTTCGGCAGCCTCCGGAGCAAAAAAGAGAAACGTCCAGCTTTTGCTGCCACAGCAAAGGTGCCAGCGGGGAAAAGTAATGCTGGTTCTCACTGCCTCCTGGAACCCTTTCAAATGCCACAGACAATTTGGCCCTCTCTGCTTTCCTGCGGACTCCATCCTCAAAAGCACCTGTTTTCGCTTTCGGCAGCCTCCGGAGCAAAAAAGACAAACGTCCAGCTTTTGCTGCCACAGCAAAGGTGCCAGCGGGGAAAAGTAATGCTGGTTCTCACTGCCTCCTGGAACCTCTTCAAATGCCCCAGACAATTTGGCCCTCTCTGCTTTCCTGCGGACTCCATCCTCAAAAGCACCTGTTTTCGCTTTCGGCCACCTCCGGAGCAAAAAAGACAAACGTCCAGCTTTTGCTGCCACAGCAAAGGTGCCAGCGGGGAAAAGTAATGCTGGTTCTCACTGCCTCCTGGAACCCTTTCAAATGCCACAGACAATTTGGCCCTCTCTGCTTTCCTGCGGACTCCATCCTCAAAAGCACCTATTTTTGCTTCTGGCGCCCTCCGGAGCAAAAAAGACAAACGTCCAGCTTTTGCTGCCACAGCAAAGGTGCCAGCGGGGAAAAGTGATGCTGGTTCTCACTGCCTCCTGGAACCCTTTCAAATGCCACAGACAATTTGGCCCTCTCTGCTTTCCTGCGGACTCCATCCTCAAAAGCACCTGTTTTCGCTTTCGGCAGCCTCCGGAGCAAAAAAGACAAACGTCCAGCTTTTGCTGCCACAGCAAAGGTGCCAGCGGGGAAAAGTAATGCTGGTTCTCACTGCCTCCTGGAACCCTTTCAAATGCCACAGACAATTTGGCCCTCTCTGCTTTCCTGCGGACTCCATCCTCAAAAGCACCTGTTTTCGCTTTCGGCAGCCTCCGGAGCAAAAAAGACAAACGGCCAGCTTTTGCTGCCACAGCAAAGGTGCCAGCGGGGAAAAGTAATGCTGGTTCTCACTGCCTCCTGGAACCTCTTCAAATGCCCCAGACAATTTGGCCCTCTCTGCTTTCCTGCGGACTCCATCCTCAAAAGCACCTGTTTTCGCTTTCGGCAGCCTCCGGAGCAAAAAAGACAAACGTCCAGCTTTTGCTGCCACAGCAAAGGTGCCAGCGGGGAAAAGTAATGCTGGTTCTCACTGCCTCCTGGAACCCTTTCAAATGCCACAGACAATTTGGCCCTCTCTGCTTTCCTGCGGACTCCATCCTCAAAAGAACCTATTTTCCCTTTCGGCGCCCTCCGGAGCAAAAAAGACAAACGTCCAGCTTTTGCTGCCACAGCAAAGGTGCCAGCGGGGAAAAGTAATGCTGGTTCTCACTGCCTCCTGGAACCGTTTCAAATGCCACAGACAATTTGGCCCTCTCTGCTTTCCTGTGGACTCCATCCTCAAAAGCACCTGTTTTCGCTTTCGGCAGCCTCCGGAGCAAAAAAGACAAACGTCCAGCTTTTGCTGCCACAGCAAAGGTGCCAGCGGGGAAAAGTAATGCTGGTTCTCACTGCCTCCTGGAACCCTTTCAAATGCCACAGACAATTTAGCCCTCTCTGCTTTCCTGCGGACTCTATCCTCAAAAGCGCCTTTTTTCACTTTCGGCGCCCTCCGGTGGTAAAAAGACAAACGTCCAGCTTTTGCTGCCACAGCAAAGGTGCCAGCGGGGAAAAGTAATGCTGGTTCTCACTGCCTCCTGGAACTCTTTCAAATGCCACAGACAATTTGGCCCTCTCTGCTTTCCTGCGGACTCCATCCTCAAAAGCACCTATTTTCGCTTTCGGCAGCCTCCGGAGCAAAAAAGACAAACGTCCAGCTTTTGCTGCCACAGCAAAGGTGCCAGCGGGGAAAAGTAATGCTGGTTCTCACTGCCTCCTGGAACCCTTTCAAATGCCACAGACAATTTGGCCCTCTCTGCTTTCCTGTGGACTCCATCCTCAAAAGCACCTGTTTTCGCTTTTGGCAACCTCCGGAGCAAAAAAGACAAACGTCCAGCTTTTGCTGCCACAGCAAAGGTGCCAGCGGGGAAAAGTAATGCTGGTTCTCACTGCCTCCTGGAACCCTTTCAAATGCCCCTGACAATTTGGCCCTCTCTGCTTTCCTGCGGACTCCATCCTCAAAAGCACCTGTTTTCGCTTTCGGCAGCGTCCGGAGCAAAAAAGACAAACGTCCAGCTTTTGCTGCCACAGCAAAGGTGCCAGCGGGGAAAAGTAATGCTGGTTCTCACTGCCTCCTGGAACCTGTTCAAATGCCCCAGACAATTTGGCCCTCTCTGCTTTCCTGCGGACTCCATCCTCAAAAGCACCTGTTTTCGCTTTCGGCAGCCTCCGGAGCAAAAAAGACAAACGTCCAGGTTTTGCTGCCACAGCAAAGGTGCCAGCGGGGAAAAGTAATGCTGGTTCTCACTGCCTCCTGGAACCCTTTCAAATGCCCCAGACAATTTGGCCCTCTCTGCTTTCCTGTGGACTCCATCCTCAAAAGCACCTATTTTTGCTTTCGGCGCCCTCCGGAGCAAAAAAGACAAACGTCCAGCTTTTGCTGCCACAGCAAAGGTGCCAGCGGGGAAAAGTAATGCTGGTTCTCACTGCCTCCTGGAACCTCTTCAAATGCCACAGACAATTTGGCCTTCTCTGCTTTCCTGCGGACTCCATCCTCAAAAGCACCTGTTTTCGCTTTTGGCAACCTCCGGAGCAAAAAAGACAAACGTCCAGCTTTTGCTGCCACAGCAAAGGTGCCAGCGGGGAAAAGTAATGCTGGTTCTCACTGCCTCCTGGAACCCTTTCAAATGCCCCAGACAATTTGGCCCTCTCTGCTTTCCTGCGGACTCCATCCTCAAAAGCACCTGTTTTCGCTTTCGGCAGCCTCCGGAGCAAAAAAGACAAACGTCCAGCTTTTGCTGCCACAGCAAAGGTGCCAGCGGGGAAAAGTAATGCTGGTTCTCACTGCCTCCTGGAACCCTTTCAAATGCCCCAGACAATTAAGCCCTCTCTGCTTTCCTGCGGACTCTATCCTCAAAAGCGCCTTTTTTCACTTTCGGCGCCCTCCGGTGGTAAAAAGACAAACGTCCAGCTTTTGCTGCCACAGCAAAGGTGCCAGCGGGGAAAAGTGATGCTGGTTCTCACTGCCTCCTGGAACTCTTTCAAATGCCACAGACAATTTGGCCCTCTCTGCTTTCCTGCGGACTCCATCCTCAAAAGCACCTATTTTCGCTTTCGGCAGCCTCCGGAGCAAAAAAGACAAACGTCCAGCTTTTGCTGCCACAGCAAAGGTGCCAGCGGGGAAAAGTGATGCTGGTTCTCACTGCCTCCTGGAACCCTTTCAAATGCCACAGACAATTTGGCCCTCTCTGCTTTCCTGTGGACTCCATCCTCAAAAGCACCTGTTTTCGCTTTCGGCAGCCTCCGGAGCAAAAAAGACAAACGTCCAGCTTTTGCTGCCACAGCAAAGGTGCCAGCGGGGAAAAGTAATGCTGGTTCTCACTGCCTCCTGGAACCCTTTCAAATGCCCCAGACAATTTGGCCCTCTCTGCTTTACTGCGGACTCCATCCTCAAAAGCACCTGTTTTCGCTTTCGGCAGCGTCCGGAGCAAAAAAGACAAACGTCCAGCTTTTGCTGCCACAGCAAAGGTGCCAGCGGGGAAAAGTAATGCTGGTTCTCACTGCCTCCTGGAACCCTTTCAAATGCCCCAGACAATTTGGCCCTCTCTGCTTTCCTGCGGACTCTATCCTCAAAAGCGCCTTTTTTCACTTTCGGCGCCCTCCGGTGGTAAAAAGACAAACGTCCAGCTTTTGCTGCCACAGCAAAGGTGCCAGCGGGGAAAAGTGATGCTGGTTCTCACTGCCTCCTGGAACTCTTTCAAATGCCACAGACAATTTGGCCCTCTCTGCTTTCCTGCGGACTCCATCCTCAAAAGCACCTATTTTCGCTTTCGGCAGCCTCCGGAGCAAAAAAGACAAACGTCCAGCTTTTGCTGCCACAGCAAAGGTGCCAGCGGGGAAAAGTAATGCTGGTTCTCACTGCCTCCTGGAACCCTTTCAAATGCCACAGACAATTTAGCCCTCTCTGCTTTCCTGCGGACTCTATCCTCAAAAGCGCCTTTTTTCACTTTCGGCGCCCTCCGGTGGTAAAAAGACAAACGTCCAGGTTTTGCTGCCACAGCAAAGGTGCCAGCGGGGAAAAGTAATGCTGGTTCTCACTGCCTCCTGGAACCCTTTCAAATGCCACAGACAATTTGGCCCTCTCTGCTTTCCTGCGGACTCCATCCTCAAAAGCACCTATTTTTGCTTTCGGCGCCCTCCGGAGCAAAAAAGACAAACGTCCAGCTTTTGCTGCCACAGCAAAGGTGCCAGCGGGGAAAAGTAATGCTGGTTCTCACTGCCTCCTGGAACTCCTTCAAATGCCACAGACAATTAAGCCCTCTCTGCTTTCCTGCGGACTCCATCCTCAAAAGCACCTGTTTTCGCTTTCGGCAGCCTCCGGAGCAAAAAAGACAAACGTCCAGCTTTTGCTGCCACAGCAAAGGTGCCAGCGGGGAAAAGTAATGCTGGTTCTCACTGCCTCCTGGAACCCTTTCAAATGCCCCAGACAATTTGGCCCTCTCTGGTTTCCTGCGGACTCCATCCTTAAAAGCACCTGTTTTCGCTTTCGGCAGCGTCCGGAGCAAAAAAGACAAACGTCCAGCTTTTGCTGCCACAGCAAAGGTGCCAGCGGGGAAAAGTAATGCTGGTTCTCACTGCCTCCTGGAACCCTTTCAAATGCCCCAGACAATTTGGCCCTCTCTGCTTTCCTGCGGACTCCATCCTCAAAAGCACCTGTTTTCGCTTTCGGCAGCCTCCGGAGCAAAAAAGACAAACGTCCAGCTTTTGCTGCCACAGCAAAGGTGCCAGCGGGGAAAAGTAATGCTGGTTCTCACTGCCTCCTGGAACCCTTTCAAATGCCCCAGACAATTTGGCCCTCTCTGCTTTCCTGCGGACTCTATCCTCAAAAGCGCCTTTTTTCACTTTCGGCGCCCTCCGGTGGTAAAAAGACAAACGTCCAGCTTTTGCTGCCACAGCAAAGGTGCCAGCGGGGAAAAGTGATGCTGGTTCTCACTGCCTCCTGGAACTCTTTCAAATGCCACAGACAATTTGGCCCTCTCTGCTTTCCTGCGGACTCCATCCTCAAAAGCACCTATTTTCGCTTTCGGCAGCCTCCGGAGCAAAAAAGACAAACGTCCAGCTTTTGCTGCCACAGCAAAGGTGCCAGCGGGGAAAAGTAATGCTGGTTCTCACTGCCTCCTGGAACCCTTTCAAATGCCACAGACAATTTAGCCCTCTCTGCTTTCCTGCGGACTCTATCCTCAAAAGCGCCTTTTTTCACTTTCGGCGCCCTCCGGTGGTAAATAGACAAACGTCCAGGTTTTGCTGCCACAGCAAAGGTGCCAGCGGGGAAAAGTAATGCTGGTTCTCACTGCCTCCTGGAACCCTTTCAAATGCCACAGACAATTTGGCCCTCTCTGCTTTCCTGCGGACTCCATCCTCAAAAGCACCTATTTTTGCTTTCGGCGCCCTCCGGAGCAAAAAAGACAAACGTCCAGCTTTTGCTGCCACAGCAAAGGTGCCAGCAGGGAAAAGTAATGCTGGTTCTCACTGCCTCCTGGAACTCCTTCAAATGCCACAGACAATTTGGCCCTCTCTGCTTTCCTGCGGACTCCATCCTCAAAAGCACCTGTTTTCGCTTTCGGCAACCTCCGGAGCAAAAAAGACAAACGTCCAGCTTTTGCTGCCACAGCAAAGGTGCCAGCGGGGAAAAGTAATGCTGGTTCTCACTGCCTCCTGGAACCCTTTCAAATGCCACAGACAATTTGGCCCTCTCTGCTTTCCTGTGGACTCCATCCTCAAAAGCACCTGTTTTCGCTTTCGGCAGCCTCCGGAGCAAAAAAGACAAACGTCCAGCTTTTGCTGCCACAGCAAAGGTGCCAGCGGGGAAAAGTAATGCTGGTTCTCACTGCCTCCTGGAACCCTTTCAAATGCCCCAGACAATTTGGCCCTCTCTGCTTTCCTGCGGACTCCATCCTCAAAAGCACCTGTTTTCGCTTTTGGCAACCTCCGGAGCAAAAAAGACAAACGTCCAGCTTTTGCTGCCACAGCAAAGGTGCCAGCGGGGAAAAGTAATGCTGGTTCTCACTGCCTCCTGGAACCTCTTCAAATGCCCCAGACAATTTGGCCCTCTCTGCTTTCCTGCGGACTCCATCCTCAAAAGCACCTGTTTTCGCTTTCGGCAGCCTCCGGAGCAAAAAAGACAAACGTCCAGCTTTTGCTGCCACAGCAAAGGTGCCAGCGGGGAAAAGTAATGCTGGTTCTCACTGCCTCCTGGAACCCTTTCAAATGCCCCAGACAATTAAGCCCTCTCTGCTTTCCTGCGGACTCTATCCTCAAAAGCGCCTTTTTTAACTTTTGGCGCCTTCCGGTGGTAAAAAGACAAACGTCCAGCTTTTGCTGCCACAGCAAAGGTGCCAGCGGGGAAAAGTGATGCTGGTTCTCACTGCCTCCTGGAACTCTTTCAAATGCCCCAGACAATTAAGCCCTCTCTGCTTTCCTGCGGACTCCATCCTCAAAAGCACCTATTTTCGCTTTCGGCAGCCTCCGGAGCAAAAAAGACAAACGTCCAGCTTTTGCTGCCACAGCAAAGGTGCCAGCGGGGAAAAGTGATGCTGGTTCTCACTGCCTCCTGGAACCCTTTCAAATGCCACAGACAATTTGGCCCTCTCTGCTTTCCTGCGGACTCCATCCTCAAAAGCACCTGTTTTCGCTTTCGGCAGCCTCCGGAGCAAAAAAGACAAACGTCCAGCTTTTGCTGCCACAGCAAAGGTGCCAGCGGGGAAAAGTAATGCTGGTTCTCACTGCCTCCTGGAACCCTTTCAAATGCCCCAGACAATTTGGCCCTCTCTGCTTTCCTGCGGACTCCATCCTCAAAAGCACCTGTTTTCGCTTTCGGCAGCCTCCGGAGCAAAAAAGACAAACGTCCAGCTTTTGCTGCCACAGCAAAGGTGCCAGCGGGGAAAAGTAATGCTGGTTCTCACTGCCTCCTGGAACCCTTTCAAATGCCACAGACAATTTGGCCCTCTCTGCTTTCCTGCGGACTCCATCCTCAAAAGCACCTGTTTTCGCTTTCGGCAGCCTCCGGAGCAAAAAAGACAAACGTCCAGCTTTTGCTGCCACAGCAAAGGTGCCAGCGGGGAAAAGTAATGCTGGTTCTCACTGCCTCCTGGAACCCTTTCAAATGCCCCAGACAATTAAGCCCTCTCTGCTTTCCTGCGGACTCCATCCTCAAAAGCACCTGTTTTCGCTTTCGGCAGCCTCCGGAGCAAAAAAGACAAACGTCCAGCTTTTGCTGCCACAGCAAAGGTGCCAGCGGGGAAAAGTAATGCTGGTTCTCACTGCCTCCTGGAACCCTTTCAAATGCCCCAGACAATTTGGCCCTCTCTGCTTTCCTGCGGACTCCATCCTCAAAAGCACCTGTTTTCGCTTTCGGCAGCCTCCGGAGCAAAAAAGACAAACGTCCAGCTTTTGCTGCCACAGCAAAGGTGCCAGCGGGGAAAAGTAATGCTGGTTCTCACTGCCTCCTGGAACCCTTTCAAATGCCCCAGACAATTAAGCCCTCTCTGCTTTCCTGCGGACTCTATCCTCAAAAGCGCCTTTTTTCACTTTCGGCGCCCTCCGGTGGTAAAAAGACAAACGTCCAGCTTTTGCTGCCACAGCAAAGGTGCCAGCGGGGAAAAGTGATGCTGGTTCTCACTGCCTCCTGGAACTCTTTCAAATGCCACAGACAATTTGGCCCTCTCTGCTTTCCTGCGGACTCCATCCTCAAAAGCACCTATTTTCGCTTTCGGCAGCCTCCGGAGCAAAAAAGACAAACGTCCAGCTTTTGCTGCCACAGCAAAGGTGCCAGCGGGGAAAAGTGATGCTGGTTCTCACTGCCTCCTGGAACCCTTTCAAATGCCACAGACAATTTGGCCCTCTCTGCTTTCCTGTGGACTCCATCCTCAAAAGCACCTGTTTTCGCTTTCGGCAGCCTCCGGAGCAAAAAAGACAAACGTCCAGCTTTTGCTGCCACAGCAAAGGTGCCAGCGGGGAAAAGTAATGCTGGTTCTCACTGCCTCCTGGAACCCTTTCAAATGCCCCAGACAATTTGGCCCTCTCTGCTTTCCTGCGGACTCCATCCTCAAAAGCACCTGTTTTCGCTTTCGGCAGCGTCCGGAGCAAAAAAGACAAACGTCCAGCTTTTGCTGCCACAGCAAAGGTGCCAGCGGGGAAAAGTAATGCTGGTTCTCACTGCCTCCTGGAACCCTTTCAAATGCCCCAGACAATTTGGCCCTCTCTGCTTTCCTGCGGACTCTATCCTCAAAAGCGCCTTTTTTCACTTTCGGCGCCCTCCGGTGGTAAAAAGACAAACGTCCAGCTTTTGCTGCCACAGCAAAGGTGCCAGCGGGGAAAAGTGATGCTGGTTCTCACTGCCTCCTGGAACTCTTTCAAATGCCACAGACAATTTGGCCCTCTCTGCTTTCCTGCGGACTCCATCCTCAAAAGCACCTATTTTCGCTTTCGGCAGCCTCCGGAGCAAAAAAGACAAACGTCCAGCTTTTGCTGCCACAGCAAAGGTGCCAGCGGGGAAAAGTAATGCTGGTTCTCACTGCCTCCTGGAACCCTTTCAAATGCCACAGACAATTTAGCCCTCTCTGCTTTCCTGCGGACTCTATCCTCAAAAGCGCATTTTTTCACTTTCGGCGCCCTCCGGTGGTAAAAAGACAAACGTCCAGGTTTTGCTGCCACAGCAAAGGTGCCAGCGGGGAAAAGTAATGCTGGTTCTCACTGCCTCCTGGAACCCTTTCAAATGCCACAGACAATTTGGCCCTCTCTGCTTTCCTGCGGACTCCATCCTCAAAAGCACCTATTTTTGCTTTCGGCGCCCTCCGGAGCAAAAAAGACAAACGTCCAGCTTTTGCTGCCACAGCAAAGGTGCCAGCGGGGAAAAGTAATGCTGGTTCTCACTGCCTCCTGGAACTCCTTCAAATGCCACAGACAATTAAGCCCTCTCTGCTTTCCTGCGGACTCCATCCTCAAAAGCACCTGTTTTCGCTTTCGGCAGCCTCCGGAGCAAAAAAGACAAACGTCCAGCTTTTGCTGCCACAGCAAAGGTGCCAGCGGGGAAAAGTAATGCTGGTTCTCACTGCCTCCTGGAACCCTTTCAAATGCCCCAGACAATTTGGCCCTCTCTGCTTTCCTGCGGACTCCATCCTCAAAAGCACCTGTTTTCGCTTTCGGCAGCGTCCGGAGCAAAAAAGACAAACGTCCAGCTTTTGCTGCCACAGCAAAGGTGCCAGCGGGGAAAAGTAATGCTGGTTCTCACTGCCTCCTGGAACCCTTTCAAATGCCCCAGACAATTTGGCCCTCTCTGCTTTCCTGCGGACTCCATCCTCAAAAGCACCTGTTTTCGCTTTCGGCAGCCTCCGGAGCAAAAAAGACAAACGTCCAGCTTTTGCTGCCACAGCAAAGGTGCCAGCGGGGAAAAGTAATGCTGGTTCTCACTGCCTCCTGAAACCCTTTCAAATGCCACAGACAATTTAGCCCTCTCTGCTTTCCTGCGGACTCTATCCTCAAAAGCGCCTTTTTTCACTTTCGGCGCCCTCCGGTGGTAAAAAGACAAACGTCCAGCTTTTGCTGCCACAGCAAAGGTGCCAGCGGGGAAAAGTAATGCTGGTTCTCACTGCCTCCTGGAACTCTTTCAAATGCCACAGACAATTTGGCCCTCTCTGCTTTCCTGCGGACTCCATCCTCAAAAGCACCTGTTTTCGCTTTCGGCAGCCTCCGGAGCAAAAAAGACAAACGTCCAGCTTTTGCTGCCACAGCAAAGGTGCCAGCGGGGAAAAGTAATGCTGGTTCTCACTGCCTCCTGGAACCCTTTCAAATGCCACAGACAATTTGGCCCTCTCTGCTTTCCTGTGGACTTCATCCTCAAAAGCACCTGTTTTCGCTTTTGGCAACCTCCGGAGCAAAAAAGACAAACGTCCAGCTTTTGCTGCCACAGCAAAGGTGCCAGCGGGGAAAAGTAATGCTGGTTCTCACTGCCTCCTGGAACCCTTTCAAATGCCCCTGACAATTTGGCCCTCTCTGCTTTCCTGCGGACTCCATCCTCAAAAGCACCTGTTTTCGCTTTCGGCAGCGTCCGGAGCAAAAAAGACAAACGTCCAGCTTTTGCTGCCACAGCAAAGGTGCCAGCGGGGAAAAGTAATGCTGGTTCTCACTGCCTCCTGGAACCTGTTCAAATGCCCCAGACAATTTGGCCCTCTCTGCTTTCCTGCGGACTCTATCCTCAAAAGCGCCTTTTTTCACTTTCGGCGCCCTCCGGTGGTAAAAAGACAAACGTCCAGCTTTTGCTGCCACAGCAAAGGTGCCAGCGGGGAAAAGTGATGCTGGTTCTCACTGCCTCCTGGAACTCTTTCAAATGCCACAGACAATTTGGCCCTCTCTGCTTTCCTGCGGACTCCATCCTCAAAAGCACCTATTTTCGCTTTCGGCAGCCTCCGGAGCAAAAAAGACAAACGTCCAGCTTTTGCTGCCACAGCAAAGGTGCCAGCGGGGAAAAGTAATGCTGGTTCTCACTGCCTCCTGGAACCCTTTCAAATGCCACAGACAATTTAGCCCTCTCTGCTTTCCTGCGGACTCTATCCTCAAAAGCGCCTTTTTTCACTTTCGGCGCCCTCCGGTGGTAAATAGACAAACGTCCAGGTTTTGCTGCCACAGCAAAGGTGCCAGCGGGGAAAAGTAATGCTGGTTCTCACTGCCTCCTGGAACCCTTTCAAATGCCACAGACAATTTGGCCCTCTCTGCTTTCCTGCGGACTCCATCCTCAAAAGCACCTATTTTTGCTTTCGGCGCCCTCCGGAGCAAAAAAGACAAACGTCCAGCTTTTGCTGCCACAGCAAAGGTGCCAGCAGGGAAAAGTAATGCTGGTTCTCACTGCCTCCTGGAACTCCTTCAAATGCCACAGACAATTTGGCCCTCTCTGCTTTCCTGCGGACTCCATCCTCAAAAGCACCTGTTTTCGCTTTCGGCAACCTCCGGAGCAAAAAAGACAAACGTCCAGCTTTTGCTGCCACAGCAAAGGTGCCAGCGGGGAAAAGTAATGCTGGTTCTCACTGCCTCCTGGAACCCTTTCAAATGCCACAGACAATTTGGCCCTCTCTGCTTTCCTGTGGACTCCATCCTCAAAAGCACCTGTTTTCGCTTTCGGCAGCCTCCGGAGCAAAAAAGACAAACGTCCAGCTTTTGCTGCCACAGCAAAGGTGCCAGCGGGGAAAAGTAATGCTGGTTCTCACTGCCTCCTGGAACCCTTTCAAATGCCCCAGACAATTTGGCCCTCTCTGCTTTCCTGCGGACTCCATCCTCAAAAGCACCTGTTTTCGCTTTTGGCAACCTCCGGAGCAAAAAAGACAAACGTCCAGCTTTTGCTGCCACAGCAAAGGTGCCAGCGGGGAAAAGTAATGCTGGTTCTCACTGCCTCCTGGAACCTCTTCAAATGCCCCAGACAATTTGGCCCTCTCTGCTTTCCTGCGGACTCCATCCTCAAAAGCACCTGTTTTCGCTTTCGGCAGCCTCCGGAGCAAAAAAGACAAACGTCCAGCTTTTGCTGCCACAGCAAAGGTGCCAGCGGGGAAAAGTAATGCTGGTTCTCACTGCCTCCTGGAACCCTTTCAAATGCCCCAGACAATTAAGCCCTCTCTGCTTTCCTGCGGACTCTATCCTCAAAAGCGCCTTTTTTAACTTTTGGCGCCTTCCGGTGGTAAAAAGACAAACGTCCAGCTTTTGCTGCCACAGCAAAGGTGCCAGCGGGGAAAAGTGATGCTGGTTCTCACTGCCTCCTGGAACTCTTTCAAATGCCCCAGACAATTAAGCCCTCTCTGCTTTCCTGCGGACTCCATCCTCAAAAGCACCTATTTTCGCTTTCGGCAGCCTCCGGAGCAAAAAAGACAAACGTCCAGCTTTTGCTGCCACAGCAAAGGTGCCAGCGGGGAAAAGTGATGCTGGTTCTCACTGCCTCCTGGAACCCTTTCAAATGCCACAGACAATTTGGCCCTCTCTGCTTTCCTGCGGACTCCATCCTCAAAAGCACCTGTTTTCGCTTTCGGCAGCCTCCGGAGCAAAAAAGACAAACGTCCAGCTTTTGCTGCCACAGCAAAGGTGCCAGCGGGGAAAAGTAATGCTGGTTCTCACTGCCTCCTGGAACCCTTTCAAATGCCCCAGACAATTTGGCCCTCTCTGCTTTCCTGCGGACTCCATCCTCAAAAGCACCTGTTTTCGCTTTCGGCAGCGTCCGGAGCAAAAAAGACAAACGTCCAGCTTTTGCTGCCACAGCAAAGGTGCCAGCGGGGAAAAGTAATGCTGGTTCTCACTGCCTCCTGGAACCTGTTCAAATGCCACAGACAATTTGGCCCTCTCTGCTTTCCTGCGGACTCCATCCTCAAAAGCACCTGTTTTCGCTTTCGGCAGCCTCCGGAGCAAAAAAGACAAACGTCCAGCTTTTGCTGCCACAGCAAAGGTGCCAGCGGGGAAAAGTAATGCTGGTTCTCACTGCCTCCTGGAACCCTTTCAAATGCCCCAGACAATTAAGCCCTCTCTGCTTTCCTGCGGACTCCATCCTCAAAAGCACCTGTTTTCGCTTTCGGCAGCCTCCGGAGCAAAAAAGACAAACGTCCAGCTTTTGCTGCCACAGCAAAGGTGCCAGCGGGGAAAAGTAATGCTGGTTCTCACTGCCTCCTGGAACCCTTTCAAATGCCCCAGACAATTTGGCCCTCTCTGCTTTCCTGCGGACTCCATCCTCAAAAGCACCTGTTTTCGCTTTCGGCAGCCTCCGGAGCAAAAAAGACAAACGTCCAGCTTTTGCTGCCACAGCAAAGGTGCCAGCGGGGAAAAGTAATGCTGGTTCTCACTGCCTCCTGGAACCCTTTCAAATGCCCCAGACAATTAAGCCCTCTCTGCTTTCCTGCGGACTCTATCCTCAAAAGCGCCTTTTTTCACTTTCGGCGCCCTCCGGTGGTAAAAAGACAAACGTCCAGCTTTTGCTGCCACAGCAAAGGTGCCAGCGGGGAAAAGTGATGCTGGTTCTCACTGCCTCCTGGAACTCTTTCAAATGCCACAGACAATTTGGCCCTCTCTGCTTTCCTGCGGACTCCATCCTCAAAAGCACCTATTTTCGCTTTCGGCAGCCTCCGGAGCAAAAAAGACAAACGTCCAGCTTTTGCTGCCACAGCAAAGGTGCCAGCGGGGAAAAGTGATGCTGGTTCTCACTGCCTCCTGGAACCCTTTCAAATGCCACAGACAATTTGGCCCTCTCTGCTTTCCTGTGGACTCCATCCTCAAAAGCACCTGTTTTCGCTTTCGGCAGCCTCCGGAGCAAAAAAGACAAACGTCCAGCTTTTGCTGCCACAGCAAAGGTGCCAGCGGGGAAAAGTAATGCTGGTTCTCACTGCCTCCTGGAACCCTTTCAAATGCCCCAGACAATTTGGCCCTCTCTGCTTTCCTGCGGACTCCATCCTCAAAAGCACCTGTTTTCGCTTTCGGCAGCGTCCGGAGCAAAAAAGACAAACGTCCAGCTTTTGCTGCCACAGCAAAGGTGCCAGCGGGGAAAAGTAATGCTGGTTCTCACTGCCTCCTGGAACCCTTTCAAATGCCCCAGACAATTTGGCCCTCTCTGCTTTCCTGCGGACTCTATCCTCAAAAGCGCCTTTTTTCACTTTCGGTGCCCTCCGGTGGTAAAAAGACAAACGTCCAGCTTTTGCTGCCACAGCAAAGGTGCCAGCGGGGAAAAGTGATGCTGGTTCTCACTGCCTCCTGGAACTCTTTCAAATGCCACAGACAATTTGGCCCTCTCTGCTTTCCTGCGGACTCCATCCTCAAAAGCACCTATTTTCGCTTTCGGCAGCCTCCGGAGCAAAAAAGACAAACGTCCAGCTTTTGCTGCCACAGCAAAGGTGCCAGCGGGGAAAAGTAATGCTGGTTCTCACTGCCTCCTGGAACCCTTTCAAATGCCACAGACAATTTAGCCCTCTCTGCTTTCCTGCGGACTCTATCCTCAAAAGCGCATTTTTTCACTTTCGGCGCCCTCCGGTGGTAAAAAGACAAACGTCCAGGTTTTGCTGCCACAGCAAAGGTGCCAGCGGGGAAAAGTAATGCTGGTTCTCACTGCCTCCTGGAACCCTTTCAAATGCCACAGACAATTTGGCCCTCTCTGCTTTCCTGCGGACTCCATCCTCAAAAGCACCTATTTTTGCTTTCGGCGCCCTCCGGAGCAAAAAAGACAAACGTCCAGCTTTTGCTGCCACAGCAAAGGTGCCAGCGGGGAAAAGTAATGCTGGTTCTCACTGCCTCCTGGAACTCCTTCAAATGCCACAGACAATTAAGCCCTCTCTGCTTTCCTGCGGACTCCATCCTCAAAAGCACCTGTTTTCGCTTTCGGCAGCCTCCGGAGCAAAAAAGACAAACGTCCAGCTTTTGCTGCCACAGCAAAGGTGCCAGCGGGGAAAAGTAATGCTGGTTCTCACTGCCTCCTGGAACCCTTTCAAATGCCCCAGACAATTTGGCCCTCTCTGCTTTCCTGCGGACTCCATCCTCAAAAGCACCTGTTTTCGCTTTCGGCAGCGTCCGGAGCAAAAAAGACAAACGTCCAGCTTTTGCTGCCACAGCAAAGGTGCCAGCGGGGAAAAGTAATGCTGGTTCTCACTGCCTCCTGGAACCCTTTCAAATGCCCCAGACAATTTGGCCCTCTCTGCTTTCCTGCGGACTCCATCCTCAAAAGCACCTGTTTTCGCTTTCGGCAGCCTCCGGAGCAAAAAAGACAAACGTCCAGCTTTTGCTGCCACAGCAAAGGTGCCAGCGGGGAAAAGTAATGCTGGTTCTCACTGCCTCCTGGAACCCTTTCAAATGCCCCAGACAATTTGGCCCTCTCTGCTTTCCTGCGGACTCTATCCTCAAAAGCGCCTTTTTTCACTTTCGGCGCCCTCCGGTGGTAAAAAGACAAACGTCCAGCTTTTGCTGCCACAGCAAAGGTGCCAGCGGGGAAAAGTGATGCTGGTTCTCACTGCCTCCTGGAACCCTTTCAAATGCCACAGACAATTTGGCCCTCTCTGCTTTCCTGCGGACTCCATCCTCAAAAGCACCTATTTTCGCTTTCGGCAGCCTCCGGAGCAAAAAAGACAAACGTCCAGCTTTTGCTGCCACAGCAAAGGTGCCAGCGGGGAAAAGTAATGCTGGTTCTCACTGCCTCCTGGAACCCTTTCAAATGCCACAGACAATTTAGCCCTCTCTGCTTTCCTGCGGACTCTATCCTCAAAAGCGCCTTTTTTCACTTTCGGCGCCCTCCGGTGGTAAATAGAAAAACGTCCAGGTTTTGCTGCCACAGCAAAGGTGCCAGCGGGGAAAAGTAATGCTGGTTCTCACTGCCTCCTGGAACCTCTTCAAATGCCCCAGACAATTTGGCCCTCTCTGCTTTCCTGCGGACTCCATCCTCAAAAGCACCTGTTTTCGCTTTCGGCAGCCTCCGGAGCAAAAAAGACAAACGTCCAGCTTTTGCTGCCACAGCAAAGGTGCCAGCGGGGAAAAGTAATGCTGGTTCTCACTGCCTCCTGGAACCCTTTCAAATGCCCCAGACAATTAAGCCCTCTCTGCTTTCCTGCGGACTCTATCCTCGAAAGCGCCTTTTTTAACTTTTGGCGCCTTCCGGTGGTAAAAAGACAAACGTCCAGCTTTTGCTGCCACAGCAAAGGTGCCAGCGGGGAAAAGTGATGCTGGTTCTCACTGCCTCCTGGAACTCTTTCAAATGCCCCAGACAATTAAGCCCTCTCTGCTTTCCTGCGGACTCCATCCTCAAAAGCACCTATTTTCGCTTTCGGCAGCCTCCGGAGCAAAAAAGACAAACGTCCAGCTTTTGCTGCCACAGCAAAGGTGCCAGCGGGGAAAAGTGATGCTGGTTCTCACTGCCTCCTGGAACCCTTTCAAATGCCACAGACAATTTGGCCCTCTCTGCTTTCCTGCGGACTCCATCCTCAAAAGCACCTGTTTTCGCTTTCGGCAGCCTCCGGAGCAAAAAAGACAAACGTCCAGCTTTTGCTGCCACAGCAAAGGTGCCAGCGGGGAAAAGTAATGCTGGTTCTCACTGCCTCCTGGAACCCTTTCAAATGCCCCAGACAATTTGGCCCTCTCTGCTTTCCTGCGGACTCCATCCTCAAAAGCACCTGTTTTCGCTTTCGGCAGCGTCCGGAGCAAAAAAGACAAACGTCCAGCTTTTGCTGCCACAGCAAAGGTGCCAGCGGGGAAAAGTAATGCTGGTTCTCACTGCCTCCTGGAACCTGTTCAAATGCCCCAGACAATTTGGCCCTCTCTGCTTTCCTGCGGACTCCATCCTCAAAAGCACCTGTTTTCGCTTTCGGCAGCCTCCGGAGCAAAAAAGACAAACGTCCAGCTTTTGCTGCCACAGCAAAGGTGCCAGCGGGGAAAAGTAATGCTGGTTCTCACTGCCTCCTGGAACCCTTTCAAATGCCCCAGACAATTAAGCCCTCTCTGCTTTCCTGCGGACTCCATCCTCAAAAGCACCTTTTTTCGCTTTCGGCAGCCTCCGGAGCAAAAAAGACAAACGTCCAGCTTTTGCTGCCACAGCAAAGGTGCCAGCGGGGAAAAGTAATGCTGGTTCTCACTGCCTCCTGGAACCCTTTCAAATGCCCCAGACAATTTGGCCCTCTCTGCTTTCCTGCGGACTCCATCCTCAAAAGCACCTGTTTTCGCTTTCGGCAGCCTCCGGAGCAAAAAAGACAAACGTCCAGCTTTTGCTGCCACAGCAAAGGTGCCAGCGGGGAAAAGTAATGCTGGTTCTCACTGCCTCCTGGAACCCTTTCAAATGCCCCAGACAATTTGGCCCTCTCTGCTTTCCTGCGGACTCCATCCTCAAAAGCACCTGTTTTCGCTTTCGGCAGCCTCCGGAGCAAAAAAGACAAACGTCCAGCTTTTGCTGCCACAGCAAAGGTGCCAGCGGGGAAAAGTAATGCTGGTTCTCACTGCCTCCTGGAACCCTTTCAAATGCCCCAGACAATTTGGCCCTCTCTGCTTTCCTGCGGACTCCATCCTCAAAAGCACCTGTTTTCGCTTTCGGCGCCCTCCGGTGGTAAAAAGACAAACGTCCAGCTTTTGCTGCCACAGCAAAGGTGCCAGCGGGGAAAAGTAATGCTGGTTCTCACTGCCTCCTGGAACTCTTTCAAATGCCACAGACAATTTGGCCCTCTCTGCTTTCCTGCGGACTCCATCCTCAAAAGCACCTATTTTCGCTTTCGGCAGCCTCCGGAGCATAAAAGACAAACGTCCAGCTTTTGCTGCCACAGCAAAGGTGCCAGCGGGGAAAAGTAATGCTGGTTCTCACTGCCTCCTGGAACCCTTTCAAATGCCCCAGACAATTTGGCCCTCTCTGCTTTCCTGTGGACTCCATCCTCAAAAGCACCTGTTTTCGCTTTCGGCAGCCTCCGGAGCAAAAAAGACAAACGTCCAGCTTTTGCTGCCACAGCAAAGGTGCCAGCGGGGAAAAGTAATGCTGGTTCTCACTGCCTCCTGGAACCCTTTCAAATGCCACAGACAATTTGGCCCTCTCTGCTTTCCTGCGGACTCCATCCTCAAAAGCACCTGTTTTCGCTTTCGGCAGCCTCCGGAGCAAAAAAGACAAACGTCCAGCTTTTGCTGCCACAGCAAAGGTGCCAGCGGGGAAAAGTAATGCTGGTTCTCACTGCCTCCTGGAACCCTTTCAAATGCCCCAGACAATTTGGCCCTCTCTGCTTTCCTGCGGACTCTATCCTCAAAAGCGCCTTTTTTCACTTTCGGCGCCCTCCGGTGGTAAAAAGACAAACGTCCAGCTTTTGCTGCCACAGCAAAGGTGCCAGCGGGGAAAAGTAATGCTGGTTCTCACTGCCTCCTGGAACCCTTTCAAATGCCACAGACAATTTGGCCCTCTCTGCTTTCCTGCGGACTCCATCCTCAAAAGCACCTATTTTTGCTTTCGGCGCCCTCCGGAGCAAAAAAGACAAACGTCCAGCTTTTGCTGCCACAGCAAAGGTGCCAGCGGGGAAAAGTAATGCTGGTTCTCACTGCCTCCTGGAACTCCTTCAAATGCCACAGACAATTAAGCCCTCTCTGCTTTCCTGCGGACTCCATCCTCAAAAGCACCTGTTTTCGCTTTCGGCAGCCTCCGGAGCAAAAAAGACAAACGTCCAGCTTTTGCTGCCACAGCAAAGGTGCCAGCGGGGAAAAGTAATGCTGGTTCTCACTGCCTCCTGGAACCCTTTCAAATGCCCCAGACAATTTGGCCCTCTCTGCTTTCCTGCGGACTCCATCCTCAAAAGCACCTGTTTTCGCTTTCGGCAGCGTCCGGAGCAAAAAAGACAAACGTCCAGCTTTTGCTGCCACAGCAAAGGTGCCAGCGGGGAAAAGTAATGCTGGTTCTCACTGCCTCCTGGAACCCTTTCAAATGCCCCAGACAATAAAGCCCTCTCTGCTTTCCTGCGGACTCCATCCTCAAAAGCACCTGTTTTCGCTTTCGGCAGCCTCCGGAGCAAAAAAGACAAACGTCCAGCTTTTGCTGCCACAGCAAAGGTGCCAGCGGGGAAAAGTAATGCTGGTTCTCACTGCCTCCTGGAACCCTTTCAAATGCCACAGACAATTTGGCCCTCTCTGCTTTCCTGCGGACTCTATCCTCAAAAGCGCCTTTTTTCACTTTCGGCGCCCTCCGGTGGTAAAAAGACAAACGTCCAGCTTTTGCTGCCACAGCAAAGGTGCCAGCGGGGAAAAGTGATGCTGGTTCTCACTGCCTCCTGGAACCCTTTCAAATGCCACAGACAATTTGGCCCTCTCTGCTTTCCTGCGGACTCCATCCTCAAAAGCACCTATTTTCGCTTTCGGCAGCCTCCGGAGCAAAAAAGACAAACGTCCAGCTTTTGCTGCCACAGCAAAGGTGCCAGCGGGGAAAAGTAATGCTGGTTCTCACTGCCTCCTGGAACCCTTTCAAATGCCACAGACAATTTAGCCCTCTCTGCTTTCCTGCGGACTCTATCCTCAAAAGCGCCTTTTTTCACTTTCGGCGCCCTCCGGTGGTAAATAGAAAAACGTCCAGGTTTTGCTGCCACAGCAAAGGTGCCAGCGGGGAAAAGTAATGCTGGTTCTCACTGCCTCCTGGAACCTCTTCAAATGCCCCAGACAATTTGGCCCTCTCTGCTTTCCTGCGGACTCCATCCTCAAAAGCACCTGTTTTCGCTTTCGGCAGCCTCCGGAGCAAAAAAGACAAACGTCCAGCTTTTGCTGCCACAGCAAAGGTGCCAGCGGGGAAAAGTAATGCTGGTTCTCACTGCCTCCTGGAACCCTTTCAAATGCCCCAGACAATTAAGCCCTCTCTGCTTTCCTGCGGACTCTATCCTCAAAAGCGCCTTTTTTAACTTTTGGCGCCTTCTGGTGGTAAAAAGACAAACGTCCAGCTTTTGCTGCCACAGCAAAGGTGCCAGCGGGGAAAAGTGATGCTGGTTCTCACTGCCTCCTGGAACTCTTTCAAATGCCCCAGACAATTAAGCCCTCTCTGCTTTCCTGCGGACTCCATCCTCAAAAGCACCTATTTTCGCTTTCGGCAGCCTCCGGAGCAAAAAAGACAAACGTCCAGCTTTTGCTGCCACAGCAAAGGTGCCAGCGGGGAAAAGTGATGCTGGTTCTCACTGCCTCCTGGAACCCTTTCAAATGCCACAGACAATTTGGCCCTCTCTGCTTTCCTGCGGACTCCATCCTCAAAAGCACCTGTTTTCGCTTTCGGCAGCCTCCGGAGCAAAAAAGACAAACGTCCAGCTTTTGCTGCCACAGCAAAGGTGCCAGCGGGGAAAAGTAATGCTGGTTCTCACTGCCTCCTGGAACCCTTTCAAATGCCCCAGACAATTTGGCCCTCTCTGCTTTCCTGCGGACTCCATCCTCAAAAGCACCTGTTTTCGCTTTCGGCAGCGTCCGGAGCAAAAAAGACAAACGTCCAGCTTTTGCTGCCACAGCAAAGGTGCCAGCGTGGAAAAGTAATGCTGGTTCTCACTGCCTCCTGGAACCTGTTCAAATGCCCCAGACAATTTGGCCCTCTCTGCTTTCCTGCGGACTCCATCCTCAAAAGCACCTGTTTTCGCTTTCGGCAGCCTCCGGAGCAAAAAAGACAAACGTCCAGCTTTTGCTGCCACAGCAAAGGTGCCAGCGGGGAAAAGTAATGCTGGTTCTCACTGCCTCCTGGAACCCTTTCAAATGCCCCAGACAATTAAGCCCTCTCTGCTTTCCTGCGGACTCCATCCTCAAAAGCACCTGTTTTCGCTTTCGGCAGCCTCCGGAGCAAAAAAGACAAACGTCCAGCTTTTGCTGCCACAGCAAAGGTGCCAGCGGGGAAAAGTAATGCTGGTTCTCACTGCCTCTTGGAACCTCTTCAAATGCCCCAGACAATTTGGCCCTCTCTGCTTTCCTGCGGACTCCATCCTCAAAAGCACCTGTTTTCGCTTTTGGCAACCTCCGGAGCAAAAAAGACAAACGTCCAGCTTTTGCTGCCACAGCAAAGGTGCCAGCGGGGAAAAGTAATGCTGGTTCTCACTGCCTCCTGGAACCCTTTCAAATGCCACAGACAATTTGGCCCTCTCTGCTTTCCTGCGGACTCCATCCTCAAAAGCACCTGTTTTCGCTTTCGGCAGCCTCCGGAGCAAAAAAGACAAACGTCCAGCTTTTGCTGCCACAGCAAAGGTGCCAGCGGGGAAAAGTAATGCTGGTTCTCACTGCCTCCTGGAACCCTTTCAAATGCCACAGACAATTTGGCCCTCTCTGCTTTCCTGCGGACTCCATCCTCAAAAGCACCTGTTTTCGCTTTCGGCGCCCTCCGGTGGTAAAAAGACAAACGTCCAGCTTTTGCTGCCACAGCAAAGGTGCCAGCGGGGAAAAGTAATGCTGGTTCTCACTGCCTCCTGGAACTCTTTCAAATGCCACAGACAATTTGGCCCTCTCTGCTTTCCTGCGGACTCCATCCTCAAAAGCACCTATTTTCGCTTTCGGCAGCCTCCGGAGCATAAAAGACAAACGTCCAGCTTTTGCTGCCACAGCAAAGGTGCCAGCGGGGAAAAGTAATGCTGGTTCTCACTGCCTCCTGGAACCCTTTCAAATGCCCCAGACAATTTGGCCCTCTCTGCTTTCCTGTGGACTCCATCCTCAAAAGCACCTGTTTTCGCTTTCGGCAGCCTCCGGAGCAAAAAAGACAAACGTCCAGCTTTTGCTGCCACAGCAAAGGTGCCAGTGGGGAAAAGTAATGCTGGTTCTCACTGCCTCCTGGAACCCTTTCAAATGCCACAGACAATTTGGCCCTCTCTGCTTTCCTGCGGACTCCATCCTCAAAAGCACCTGTTTTCGCTTTCGGCAGCCTCCGGAGCAAAAAAGACAAACGTCCAGCTTTTGCTGCCACAGCAAAGGTGCCAGCGGGGAAAAGTAATGCTGGTTCTCACTGCCTCCTGGAACCTCTTCAAATGCCCCAGACAATTTGGCCCTCTCTGCTTTCCTGCGGACTCCATCCTTAAAAGCACCTGTTTTCGCTTTCGGCAACCTCCGGAGCAAAAAAGACAAACGTCCAGGTTTTGCTGCCACAGCAAAGGTGCCAGCGGGGAAAAGTAATGCTGGTTCTCACTGCCTCCTGGAACCCTTTCAAATGCCACAGACAATTTGGCCCTCTCTGCTTTCCTGCGGACTCCATCCTCAAAAGCACCTATTTTTGCTTTCGGCGTCCTCCGGAGCAAAAAAGACAAACGTCCAGCTTTTGCTGCCACAGCAAAGGTGCCAGCAGGGAAAAGTAATGCTGGTTCTCACTGCCTCCTGGAACCCTTTCAAATGCCACAGACAATTTGGCCCTCTCTGCTTTCCTGCGGACTCCATCCTCAAAAGCACCTGTTTTCGCTTTCGGCAGCCTCCGGAGCAAAAAAGACAAACGTCCAGCTTTTGCTGCCACAGCAAAGGTGCCAGCGGGGAAAAGTAATGCTGGTTCTCACTGCCTCCTGGAACCCTTTCAAATGCCCCAGACAATTTGGCCCTCTCTGCTTTCCTGCGGACTCCATCCTCAAAAGCACCTGTTTTCGCTTTCGGCAGCCTCCGGAGCAAAAAAGACAAACGTCCAGCTTTTGCTGCCACAACAAAGGTGCCAGCGGGGAAAAGTAATGCTGGTTCTCACTGCCTCCTGGAACCCTTTCAAATGCCCCAGACAATTTGGCCCTCTCTGCTTTCCTGCGGACTCCATCCTCAAAAGCACCTGTTTTCGCTTTTGGCAACCTCCGGAGCAAAAAAGACAAACGTCCAGCTTTTGCTGCCACAGCAAAGGTGCCAGCGGGGAAAAGTAATGCTGGTTCTCACTGCCTCCTGGAACCCTTTCAAATGCCCCAGACAATTTGGCCCTCTCTGCTTTCCTGTGGACTCCATCCTCAAAAGCACCTGTTTTCGCTTTCGGCAGCCTCCGGAGCAAAAAAGACAAACGTCCAGCTTTTGCTGCCACAGCAAAGGTGCCAGCGGGGAAAAGTAATGCTGGTTCTCACTGCCTCCTGGAACCTCTTCAAATGCCACAGACAATTTGGCCCTCTCTGCTTTCCTGCGGACTCCATCCTCAAAAGCACCTGTTTTCGCTTTTGGCAACCTCCGGAGCAAAAAAGACAAACGTCCAGCTTTTGCTGCCACAGCAAAGGTGCCAGCGGGGAAAAGTAATGCTGGTTCTCACTGCCTCCTGGAACCCTTTCAAATGCCCCAGACAATTTGGCCCTCTCTGCTTTCCTGCGGACTCCATCCTCAAAAGCACCTGTTTTCGCTTTCGGCAGCCTCCGGAGCAAAAAAGACAAACGTCCAGCTTTTGCTGCCACAGCAAAGGTGCCAGCGGGGAAAAGTAATGCTGGTTCTCACTGCCTCCTGGAACCCTTTCAAATGCCACAGACAATTTGGCCCTCTCTGCTTTCCTGCGGACTCTATCCTCAAAAGCGCCTTTTTTCACTTTCGGCGCCCTCCGGTGGTAAAAAGACAAACGTCCAGCTTTTGCTGCCACAGCAAAGGTGCCAGCGGGGAAAAGTAATGCTGGTTCTCACTGCCTCCTGGAACTCTTTCAAATGCCACAGACAATTTGGCCCTCTCTGCTTTCCTGCGGACTCCATCCTCAAAAGCACCTATTTTCGCTTTCGGCAGCCTCCGGAGCATAAAAGACAAACGTCCAGCTTTTGCTGCCACAGCAAAGGTGCCAGCGGGGAAAAGTAATGCTGGTTCTCACTGCCTCCTGGAACCCTTTCAAATGCCACAGACAATTTGGCCCTCTCTGCTTTCCTGTGGACTCCATCCTCAAAAGCACCTGTTTTCGCTTTCGGCAGCCTCCGGAGCAAAAAAGACAAACGTCCAGCTTTTGCTGCCACAGCAAAGGTGCCAGCGGGGAAAAGTAATGCTGGTTCTCACTGCCTCCTGGAACCCTTTCAAATGCCACAGACAATTTGGCCCTCTCTGCTTTCCTGCGGACTCCATCCTCAAAAGCACCTGTTTTCGCTTTCAGCAGCCTCCGGAGCAAAAAAGACAAACGTCCAGCTTTTGCTGCCACAGCAAAGGTGCCAGCGGGGAAAAGTAATGCTGGTTCTCACTGCCTCCTGGAACCTCTTCAAATGCCCCAGACAATTTGGCCCTCTCTGCTTTCCTGCGGACTCCATCCTTAAAAGCACCTGTTTTCGCTTTCGGCAACCTCCGGAGCAAAAAAGACAAACGTCCAGGGTTTGCTGCCACAGCAAAGGTGCCAGCGGGGAAAAGTAATGCTGGTTCTCACTGCCTCCTGGAACCCTTTCAAATGCCACAGACAATTTGGCCCTCTCTGCTTTCCTGCGGACTCCATCCTCAAAAGCACCTATTTTTGCTTTCGGCGCCCTCCGGAGCAAAAAAGACAAACGTCCAGCTTTTGCTGCCACAGCAAAGGTGCCAGCAGGGAAAAGTAATGCTGGTTCTCACTGCCTCCTGGAACTCCTTCAAATGCCACAGACAATTTGGCCCTCTCTGCTTTCCTGCGGACTCCATCCTCAAAAGCACCTGTTTTCGCTTTCGGCAGCCTCCGGAGCAAAAAAGACAAACGTCCAGCTTTTGCTGCCACAGCAAAGGTGCCAGCGGGGAAAAGTAATGCTGGTTCTCACTGCCTCCTGGAACCCTTTCAAATGCCCCAGACAATTTGGCCCTCTCTGCTTTCCTGCGGACTCCATCCTCAAAAGCACCTGTTTTCGCTTTCGGCAGCCTCCGGAGCAAAAAAGACAAACGTCCAGCTTTTGCTGCCACAGCAAAGGTGCCAGCGGGGAAAAGTAATGCTGGTTCTCACTGCCTCCTGGAACCCTTTCAAATGCCACAGACAATTTGGCCCTCTCTGCTTTCCTGCGGACTCCATCCTCAAAAGCACCTGTTTTCGCTTTCGGCAGCCTCCGGAGCAAAAAAGACAAACGTCCAGCTTTTGCTGCCACAGCAAAGGTGCCAGCGGGGAAAAGTAATGCTGGTTCTCACTGCCTCCTGGAACCCTTTCAAATGCCACAGACAATTTGGCCCTCTCTGCTTTCCTGCGGACTCCATCCTCAAAAGAACCTATTTTCCCTTTCGGCGCCCTCCGGAGCAAAAAAGACAAACGTCCAGCTTTTGCTGCCACAGCAAAGGTGCCAGCGGGGAAAAGTAATGCTGGTTCTCACTGCCTCCTGGAACCCTTTCAAATGCCACAGACAATTTGGCCCTCTCTGCTTTCCTGCGGACTCCATCCTCAAAAGCACCTGTTTTCGCTTTCGGCAACCTCCGGAGCAAAAAAGACAAACGTCCAGCTTTTGCTGCCACAGCAAAGGTGCCAGCGGGGAAAAGTAATGCTGGTTCTCACTGCCTCCTGGAACCCTTTCAAATGCCACAGACAATTTGGCCCTCTCTGCTTTCCTGCGGACTCCATCCTCAAAAGCACCTGTTTTCGCTTTCGGCAGCCTCCGGAGCAAAAAAGACAAACGTCCAGCTTTTGCTGCCACAGCAAAGGTGCCAGCGGGGAAAAGTAATGCTGGTTCTCACTGCCTCCTGGAACCCTTTCAAATGCCACAGACAATTTGGCCCTCTCTGCTTTCCTGCGGACTCCATCCTCAAAAGCACCTGTTTTCGCTTTCGGCAGCCTCCGGAGCAAAAAAGACAAACGTCCAGCTTTTGCTGCCACAGCAAAGGTGCCAGCGGGGAAAAGTAATGCTGGTTCTCACTGCCTCCTGGAACCCTTTCAAATGCCACAGACAATTTGGCCCTCTCTGCTTTCCTGCGGACTCCATCCTCAAAAGAACCTATTTTTGCTTTCGGCGCCCTCCGGAGCAAAAAAGACAAACGTCCAGCTTTTACTGCCACAGCAAAGGTGCCAGCGGGGAAAAGTAATGCTGGTTCTCACTGCCTCCTGGAACCCTTTCAAATGCCACAGACAATTTGGCCCTCTCTGCTTTCCTGCGGACTCCATCCTCAAAAGCACCTGTTTTCGCTTTCGGCAGCCTCCGGAGCAAAAAAGACAAACGTCCAGCTTTTGCTGCCACAGCAAAGGTGCCAGCGGGGAAAAGTAATGCTGGTTCTCACTGCCTCCTGGAACCCTTTCAAATGCCACAGACAATTTGGCCCTCTCTGCTTTCCTGCGGACTCCATCCTCAAAAGCAGCTGTTTTCGCTTTCGGCAGCCTCCGGAGCAAAAAAGACAAACGTCCAGCTTTTGCTGCCACAGCAAAGGTGCCAGCGGGGAAAAGTAATGCTGGTTCTCACTGCCTCCTGGAACCCTTTCAAATGCCCCAGACAATTTGGCCCTCTCTGCTTTGCTGCGGACTCCATCCTCAAAAGCACCTGTTTTCGCTTTCGGCAGCCTCCGGAGCAAAAAAGACAAACGTCCAGCTTTTGCTGCCACAGCAAAGGTGCCAGCGGGGAAAAGTAATGCTGGTTCTCACTGCCTCCTGGAACCCTTTCAAATGCCACAGACAATTTGGCCCTCTCTGCTTTCCTGCGGACTCCATCCTCAAAAGAACCTATTTTTGCTTTCCGCGCCCTCCGGAGCAAAAAAGACAAACGTCCAGCTTTTGCTGCCACAGCAAAGGTACCAGCGGGGAAAAGTAATGCTGGTTCTCACTGCCTCCTGGAACCTCTTCAAATGCCACAGACAATTAAGCCCTCTCTGCTTTCCTGCGGACTCCATCCTCAAAAGCACCTGTTTTCACTTTCAGCAGCCTCCGGAGCAAAAAAACAAACGTCCAGCTTTTGCTGCCACAGCAAAGGTGCCAGCGGGGAAAAGTAATGCTGGTTCTCACTGCCTCCTGGAACCCTTTCAAATGCCACAGACAATTTGGCCCTCTCTGCTTTCCTGCGGACTCCATCCTCAAAAGCACCTGTTTTCGCTTTCGGCAGCCTCCGGAGCAAAAAAGACAAACGTCCAGCTTTTGCTGCCACAGCAAAGGTGCCAGCGGGGAAAAGTAATGCTGGTTCTCACTGCCTCCTGGAACCCTTTCAAATGCCCCAGACAATTTGGCCCTCTCTGCTTTCCTGCGGACTCCATCCTCAAAAGCAGCTGTTTTCGCTTTCGGCAGCCTCCGGAGCAAAAAAGACAAACGTCCAGCTTTTGCTGCCACAGCAAAGGTGCCAGCGGGGAAAAGTAATGCTGGTTCTCACTGCCTCCTGGAACCTCTTCAAATGCCCCAGACAATTTGGCCCTCTCTGCTTTCCTGCGGACTCCATCCTCAAAAGCACCTGTTTTCGCTTTCGGCAGCCTCTGGAGCAAAAAAGACAAACGTCCAGCTTTTGCTGCCACAGCAAAGGTGCCAGCGGGGAAAAGTAATGCTGGTTCTCACTGCCTCCTGGAACCCTTTCAAATGCCACAGACAATTTGGCCCTCTCTGCTTTCCTGCGGACTCCATCCTCAAAAGAACCTATTTTCCCTTTCGGCGCCCTCCGGAGCAAAAAAGACAAACGTCCAGCTTTTGCTGCCACAGCAAAGGTGCCAGCGGGGAAAAGTAATGCTGGTTCTCACTGCCTCCTGGAACCCTTTCAAATGCCACAGACAATTTGGCCCTCTCTGCTTTCCTACGGACTCCATCCTCAAAAGCACCTGTTTTCGCTTTCGGCAGCCTCCGGAGCAAAAAAGACAAACGTCCAGCTTTTGCTGCCACAGCAAAGGTGCCAGCGGGGAAAAGTAATGCTGGTTCTCACTGCCTCCTGGAACCCTTTCAAATGCCACAGACAATTTGGCCCTCTCTGCTTTCCTGCGGACTCCATCCTCAAAAGCACCTGTTTTCGCTTTCGGCAGCCTCCGGAGCAAAAAAGACAAACGTCCAGCTTTTGCTGCCACAGAAAAGGTGCCAGCGGGGAAAAGTAATGCTGGTTCTCACTGCCTCCTGGAACCCTTTCAAATGCCCCAGACAATTTGGCCCTCTCTGCTTTCCTGCGGACTCCATCCTCAAAAGCACCTGTTTTCGCTTTCGGCAGCCTCCGGAGCAAAAAAGACAAACGTCCAGCTTTTGCTGCCACAACAAAGGTGCCAGCGGGGAAAAGTAATGCTGGTTCTCACTGCCTCCTGGAACCCTTTCAAATGCCCCAGACAATTTGGCCCTCTCTGCTTTCCTGCGGACTCCATCCTCAAAAGCACCTGTTTTCGCTTTCGGCAACCTCCGGAGCAAAAAAGACAAACGTCCAGCTTTTGCTGCCACAGCAAAGGTGCCAGCGGGGAAAAGTAATGCTGGTTCTCACTGCCTCCTGGAACCCTTTCAAATGCCCCAGACAATTTGGCCCTCTCTGCTTTCCTGCGGACTCCATCCTCAAAAGCACCTGTTTTCGCTTTCGGCAGCCTCCGGAGCAAAAAAGACAAACGTCCAGCTTTTGCTGCCACAGCAAAGGTGCCAGCGGGGAAAAGTAATGCTGGTTCTCACTGCCTCCTGGAACCTCTTCAAATGCCCCAGACAATTTGGCCCTCTCTGCTTTCCTGCGGACTCCATCCTCAAAAGCACCTGTTTTCGCTTTTGGCAACCTCCGGAGCAAAAAAGACAAACGTCCAGCTTTTGCTGCCACAGCAAAGGTGCCAGCGGGGAAAAGTAATGCTGGTTCTCACTGCCTCCTGGAACCCTTTCAAATGCCACAGACAATTTGGCCCTCTCTGCTTTCCTGCGGACTCCATCCTCAAAAGCACCTGTTTTCGCTTTCGGCAGCCTCCGGAGCAAAAAAGACAAACGTCCAGCTTTTGCTGCCACAGCAAAGGTGCCAGCGGGGAAAAGTAATGCTGGTTCTCACTGCCTCCTGGAACCCTTTCAAATGCCACAGACAATTTGGCCCTCTCTGCTTTCCTGCGGACTCCATCCTCAAAAGCACCTGTTTTCGCTTTCGGCAGCCTCCGGAGCAAAAAAGACAAACGTCCAGCTTTTGCTGCCACAGCAAAGGTGCCAGCGGGGAAAAGTAATGCTGGTTCTCACTGCCTCCTGGAACCCTTTCAAATGCCACAGACAATTTGGCCCTCTCTGCTTTCCTGCGGACTCTATCCTCAAAAGCGCCTTTTTTCACTTTCGGCGCCCTCCGGTGGTAAAAAGACAAACGTCCAGCTTTTGCTGCCACAGCAAAGGTGCCAGCGGGGAAAAGTAATGCTGGTTGTCACTGCCTCCTGGAACTCTTTCAAATGCCACAGACAATTTGGCCCTCTCTGCTTTCCTGCGGACTCCATCCTCAAAAGCACCTATTTTCGCTTTCGGCAGCCTCCGGAGCATAAAAGACAAACGTCCAGCTTTTGCTGCCACAGCAAAGGTGCCAGCGGGGAAAAGTAATGCTGGTTCTCACTGCCTCCTGGAACCCTTTCAAATGCCACAGACAATTTGGCCCTCTCTGCTTTCCTGTGGACTCCATCCTCAAAAGCACCTGTTTTCGCTTTCGGCAGCCTCCGGAGCAAAAAAGACAAACGTCCAGCTTTTGCTGCCACAGCAAAGGTGCCAGCGGGGAAAAGTAATGCTGGTTCTCACTGCCTCCTGGAACCCTTTCAAATGCCACAGACAATTTGGCCCTCTCTGCTTTCCTGCGGACTCCATCCTCAAAAGCACCTGTTTTCGCTTTCAGCAGCCTCCGGAGCAAAAAAGACAAACGTCCAGCTTTTGCTGCCACAGCAAAGGTGCCAGCGGGGAAAAGTAATGCTGGTTCTCACTGCCTCCTGGAACCTCTTCAAATGCCACAGACAATTTGGCCCTCTCTGCTTTCCTGCGGACTCCATCCTTAAAAGCACCTGTTTTCGCTTTCGGCAACCTCCGGAGCAAAAAAGACAAACGTCCAGGGTTTGCTGCCACAGCAAAGGTGCCAGCGGGGAAAAGTAATGCTGGTTCTCACTGCCTCCTGGAACCCTCTCAAATGCCACAGACAATTTGGCCCTCTCTGCTTTCCTGCGGACTCCATCCTCAAAAGCACCTCTTTTTGCTTTCGGCGCCCTCCGGAGCAAAAAAGACAAACGTCCAGCTTTTGCTGCCACAGCAAAGGTGCCAGCGGGGAAAAGTAATGCTGGTTCTCACTGCCTCCTGGAACTCCTTCAAATGCCACAGACAATTTGGCCCTCTCTGCTTTCCTGCGGACTCCATCCTCAAAAGCACCTGTTTTCGCTTTCGGCAGCCTCCGGAGCAAAAAAGACAAACGTCCAGCTTTTGCTGCCACAGCAAAGGTGCCAGCGGGGAAAAGTAATGCTGGTTCTCACTGCCTCCTGGAACCCTTTCAAATGCCCCAGACAATTTGGCCCTCTCTGCTTTCCTGCGGACTCCATCCTCAAAAGCACCTGTTTTCACTTTCGGCAGCCTCCGGAGCAAAAAAGACAAACGTCCAGCTTTTGCTGCCACAGCAAAGGTGCCAGCGGGGAAAAGTAATGCTGGTTCTCACTGCCTCCTGGAACCCTTTCAAATGCCCCAGACAATTTGGCCCTCTCTGCTTTCCTGCGGACTCCATCCTCAAAAGCACCTGTTTTCGCTTTCGGCAGCCTCCGGAGCAAAAAAGACAAACGTCCAGCTTTTGCTGCCACAGCAAAGGTGCCAGCGGGGAAAAGTAATGCTGGTTCTCACTGCCTCCTGGAACCCTTTCAAATGCCACAGACAATTTGGCCCTCTCTGCTTTCCTGCGGACTCCATCCTCAAAAGCAGCTGTTTTCGCTTTCGGCAGCCTCCGGAGCAAAAAAGACAAACGTCCAGCTTTTGCTGCCACAGCAAAGGTGCCAGCGGGGAAAAGTAATGCTGGTTCTCACTGCCTCCTGGAACCCTTTCAAATGCCACAGACAATTTGGCCCTCTCTGCTTTCCTGCGGACTCCATCCTCAAAAGCACCTGTTTTCGCTTTCGGCAGCCTCCGGAGCAAAAAAGACAAACGTCCAGCTTTTGCTGCCACAGCAAAGGTGCCAGCGGGGAAAAGTAATGCTGGTTCTCACTGCCTCCTGGAACCCTTTCAAATGCCACAGACAATTTGGCCCTCTCTGCTTTCCTGCGGACTCCATCCTCAAAAGCAGCTGTTTTCGCTTTCGGCAGCCTCCGGAGCAAAAAAGACAAACGTCCAGCTTTTGCTGCCACAGCAAAGGTGCCAGCAGGGAAAAGTAATGCTGGTTCTCACTGCCTCCTGGAACCCTTTCAAATGCCCCAGACAATTTGGCCCTCTCTGCTTTGCTGCGGACTCCATCCTCAAAAGCACCTGTTTTCGCTTTCGGCAGCCTCCGGAGCAAAAAAGACAAACGTCCAGCTTTTGCTGCCACAGCAAAGGTGCCAGCGGGGAAAAGTAATGCTGGTTCTCACTGCCTCCTGGAACCCTTTCAAATGCCACAGACAATTTGGCCCTCTCTGCTTTCCTGCGGACTCCATCCTCAAAAGAACCTATTTTTGCTTTCGGCGCCCTCCGGAGCAAAAAAGACAAACGTCCAGCTTTTGCTGCCACAGCAAAGGTACCAGCGGGGAAAAGTAATGCTGGTTCTCACTGCCTCCTGGAACCTCTTCAAATGCCACAGACAATTAAGCCCTCTCTGCTTTCCTGCGGACTCCATCCTCAAAAGCACCTGTTTTCACTTTCGGCAGCCTCCGGAGCAAAAAAGACAAACGTCCAGCTTTTGCTGCCACAGCAAAGGTGCCAGCGGGGAAAAGTAATGCTGGTTCTCACTGCCTCCTGGAACCCTTTCAAATGCCACAGACAATTTGGCCCTCTCTGCTTTCCTGCGGACTCCATCCTCAAAAGCACCTGTTTTCGCTTTCGGCAGCCTCCGGAGCAAAAAAGACAAACGTCCAGCTTTTGCTGCCACAGCAAAGGTGCCAGCGGGGAAAAGTAATGCTGGTTCTCACTGCCTCCTGGAACCCTTTCAAATGCCCCAGACAATTTGGCCCTCTCTGCTTTCCTGCGGACTCCATCCTCAAAAGCACCTGTTTTCGCTTTCGGCAGCCTCCGGAGCAAAAAAGACAAACGTCCAGCTTTTGCTGCCACAGCAAAGGTGCCAGCGGGGAAAAGTAATGCTGGTTCTCACTGCCTCCTGGAACCTCTTCAAATGCCCCAGACAATTTGGCCCTCTCTGCTTTCCTGCGGACTCCATCCTCAAAAGCACCTGTTTTCGCTTTCGGCAGCCTCCGGAGCAAAAAAGACAAACGTCCAGCTTTTGCTGCCACAGCAAAGGTGCCAGCGGGGAAAAGTAATGCTGGTTCTCACTGCCTCCTGGAACCCTTTCAAATGCCACAGACAATTTGGCCCTCTCTGCTTTCCTGCGGACTCCATCCTCAAAAGAACCTATTTTCCCTTTCGGCGCACTCCGGAGCAAAAAAGACAAACGTCCAGCTTTTGCTGCCACAGCAAAGGTGCCAGCGGGGAAAAGTAATGCTGGTTCTCACTGCCTCCTGGAACCCTTTCAAATGCCACAGACAATTTGGCCCTCTCTGCTTTCCTGCGGACTCCATCCTCAAAAGCACCTGTTTTCGCTTTCGGCAGCCTCCGGAGCAAAAAAGACAAACGTCCAGCTTTTGCTGCCACAGCAAAGGTGCCAGCGGGGAAAAGTGATGCTGGTTCTCACTGCCTCCTGGAACCCTTTCAAATGCCACAGACAATTTGGCCCTCTCTGCTTTCCTGCGGACTCCATCCTCAAAAGCACCTGTTTTCGCTTTCGGCAGCCTCCGGAGCAAAAAAGACAAACGTCCAGCTTTTGCTGCCACAGCAAAGGTGCCAGCGGGGAAAAGTAATGCTGGTTCTCACTGCCTCCTGGAACCCTTTCAAATGCCCCAGACAATTTGGCCCTCTCTGCTTTCCTGTGGACTCCATCCTCAAAAGCACCTGTTTTCGCTTTCGGCAGCCTCCGGAGCAAAAAAGACAAACGTCCAGCTTTTGCTGCCACAGCAAAGGTGCCAGCGGGGAAAAGTAATGCTGGTTCTCACTGCCTCCTGGAACCCTTTCAAATGCCACAGACAATTTGGCCCTCTCTGCTTTCCTGCGGACTCTATCCTCAAAAGCGCCTTTTTTCACTTTCGGCGCCCTCCGGTGGTAAAAAGACAAACGTCCAGCTTTTGCTGCCACAGCAAAGGTGCCAGCGGGGAAAAGTGATGCTGGTTCTCACTGCCTCCTGGAACCCTTTCAAATGCCCCAGACAATTTGGCTCTCTCTGCTTTCCTGCGGACTCCATCCTCAAAAGCACCTATTTTCGCTTTCGGCAGCCTCCGGAGCAAAAAAGAGAAACGTCCAGCTTTTGCTGCCACAGCAAAGGTGCCAGCGGGGAAAAGTAATGCTGGTTCTCACTGCCTCCTGGAACCCTTTCAAATGCCACAGACAATTTGGCCCTCTCTGCTTTCCTGCGGACTCCATCCTCAAAAGAGCCTTTTTTCACTTTCGGAGCCCTCCGGTAGTAAAAAGACAAACGTCCAGCTTTTGCTGCCACAGCAAAGGTGCCAGCGGGGAAAAGTAATGCTGGTTCTCACTGCCTCCTGGAACTCTTTCAAATGCCACAGACAATTTGGCCCTCTCTGCTTTTTGCGGACTCCATCCTCAAAAGCACCTATTTTCGCTTTCGGCAGCCTCCGGAGCAAAAAAGACAAACGTCCAGCTTTTGCTGCCACAGCAAAGGTGCCAGCGGGGAAAAGTGATGCTGGTTCTCACTGCCTCCTGGAACCCTTTCAAATGCCACAGACAATTTGGCCCTCTCTGTTTTCCTGTGGACTCCATCCTCAAAAGCACCTGTTTTCGCTTTCGGCAGCCTCCGGAGCAAAAAAGACAAACGTCCAGCTTTTGCTGCCACAGCAAAGGTGCCAGCGGGGAAAAGTAATGCTGGTTCTCACTGCCTCCTGGAACCCTTTCAAATGCCCCAGACAATTTGGCCCTCTCTGCTTTCCTGCGGACTCCATCCTCAAAAGCACCTGTTTTCGCTTTCGGCAACCTCCGGAGCAAAAAAGACAAACGTCCAGCTTTTGCTGCCACAGCAAAGGTGCCAGCGGGGAAAAGTAATGCTGGTTCTCACTGCCTCCTGGAACCCTTTCAAATGCCACAGACAATTTGGCCCTCTCTGCTTTCCTGCGGACTCTATCCTCAAAAGCGCCTTTTTTCACTTTCGGCGCCCTCCGGTGGTAAAAAGACAAACGTCCAGCTTTTGCTGCCACAGCAAAGGTGCCAGCGGGGAAAAGTGATGCTGGTTCTCACTGCCTCCTGGAACCCTTTCAAATGCCACAGACAATTTGGCTCTCTCTGCTTTCCTGCGGACTCCATCCTCAAAAGCACCTATTTTCGCTTTCGGCAGCCTCCGGAGCAAAAAAGAGAAACGTCCAGCTTTTGCTGCCACAGCAAAGGTGCCAGCGGGGAAAAGTAATGCTGGTTCTCACTGCCTCCTGGAACCCTTTCAAATGCCCCTGACAATTTGGCCCTCTCTGCTTTCCTGCGGACTCTATCCTCAAAAGAGCCTTTTTTCACTTTCGGCGCCCTCCGGTAGTAAAAAGACAAACGTCCATCTTTTGCTGCCACAGCAAAGGTGCCAGCGGGGAAAAGTAATGCTGGTTCTCACTGCCTCCTGGAACTCTTTCAAATGCCACAGACAATTTGGCCCTCTCTGCTTTCCTGCGGACTCCATCCTCAAAAGCACCTATTTTCGCTTTCGGCAGCCTCCGGAGCAAAAAAGACAAACGTCCAGCTTTTGCTGCCACAGCAAAGGTGCCAGCGGGGAAAAGTGATGCTGGTTCTCACTGCCTCCTGGAACCCTTTCAAATGCCACAGACAATTTGGCCCTCTCTGCTTTCCTGTGGACTCCATCCTCAAAAGCACCTGTTTTCGCTTTCGGCAGCCTCCGGAGCAAAAAAGACAAACGTCCAGCTTTTGCTGCCACAGCAAAGGTGCCAGCGGGGAAAAGTAATGCTGGTTCTCACTGCCTCCTGGAACCCTTTCAAATGCCCCAGACAATTTGGCTCTCTCTGCTTTCCTGCGGACTCCATCCTCAAAAGCACCTATTTTCGCTTTCGGCAGCCTCCGGAGCAAAAAAGACAAACGTCCAGCTTTTGCTGCCACAGCAAAGGTGCCAGCGGGGAAAAGTAATGCTGGTTCTCACTGCCTCCTGGAACCCTTTCAAATGCCACAGACAATTTGGCCCTCTCTGCTTTCCTGCGGACTCTATCCTCAAAAGAGCCTTTTTTCACTTTCGGCGCCCTCCGGTAGTAAAAAGACAAACGTCCAGCTTTTGCTGCCACAGCAAAGGTGCCAGCGGGGAAAAGTAATGCTGGTTCTCACTGCCTCCTGGAACTCTTTCAAATGCCACAGACAATTTGGCCCTCTCTGCTTTCCTGCGGACTCCATCCTCAAAAGCACCTGTTTTCGCTTTCGGCAGCCTCCGGAGCAAAAAAGACAAACGTCCAGCTTTTGCTGCCACAGCAAAGGTGCCAGCGGGGAAAAGTGATGCTGGTTCTCACTGCCTCCTGGAACCCTTTCAAATGCCACAGACAATTTGGCCCTCTCTGTTTTCCTGTGGACTCCATCCTCAAAAGCACCTGTTTTCGCTTTCGGCAGCCTCCGGAGCAAAAAAGACAAACGTCCAGCTTTTGCTGCCACAGCAAAGGTGTCAGCGGGGAAAAGTAATGCTGGTTCTCACTGCCTCCTGGAACCCTTTCAAATGCCCCAGACAATTTGGCCCTCTCTGCTTTCCTGCGGACTCCATCCTCAAAAGCACCTGTTTTCGCTTTCGGCAACCTCCGGAGCAAAAAAGACAAACGTCCAGCTTTTGCTGCCACAGCAAAGGTGCCAGCGGGGAAAAGTAATGCTGGTTCTCACTGCCTCCTGGAACCCTTTCAAATGCCCCTGACAATTTGGCCCTCTCTGCTTTCCTGCGGACTCTATCCTCAAAAGCGCCTTTTTTCACTTTCGGCGCCCTCCGGTGGTAAAAAGACAAACGTCCAGCTTTTGCTGCCACAGCGAAGGTGCCAGCGGGGAAAAGTGATGCTGGTTCTCACTGCCTCCTGGAACCCTTTCAAATGCCCCAGACAATTTGGCTCTCTCTGCTTTCCTGCGGACTCCATCCTCAAAAGCACCTATTTTCGCTTTCGGCAGCCTCCGGAGCAAAAAAGAGAAACGTCCAGCTTTTGCTGCCACAGCAAAGGTGCCAGCGGGGAAAAGTAATGCTGGTTCTCACTGCCTCCTGGAACCCTTTCAAATGCCCCAGACAATTTGGCCCTCTCTGCTTTCCTGCGGACTCTATCCTCAAAAGAGCCTTTTTTCACTTTCGGCGCCCTCCGGTAGTAAAAAGACAAACGTCCATCTTTTGCTGCCACAGCAAAGGTGCCAGCGGGGAAAAGTAATGCTGGTTCTCACTGCCTCCTGGAACTCTTTCAAATGCCACAGACAATTTGGCCCTCTCTGCTTTCCTGCGGACTCCATCCTCAAAAGCACCTATTTTCGCTTTCGGCAGCCTCCGGAGCAAAAAAGACAAACGTCCAGCTTTTGCTGCCACAGCAAAGGTGCCAGCGGGGAAAAGTGATGCTGGTTCTCACTGCCTCCTGGAACCCTTTCAAATGCCACAGACAATTTGGCCCTCTCTGCTTTGCTGCGGACTCCATCCTCAAAAGCACCTGTTTTCGCTTTCGGCAGCCTCCGGAGCAAAAAAGACAAACGTCCAGCTTTTGCTGCCACAGCAAAGGTGCCAGCGGGGAAAAGTAATGCTGGTTCTCACTGCCTCCTGGAACCCTTTCAAATGCCCCAGACAATTTGGCCCTCTCTGCTTTCCTGCGGACTCCATCCTCAAAAGCACCTGTTTTCGCTTTCGGCAACCTCCGGAGCAAAAAAGACAAACGTCCAGCTTTTGCTGCCACAGCAAAGGTGCCAGCGGGGAAAAGTAATGCTGGTTCTCACTGCCTCCTGGAACCCTTTCAAATGCCCCAGACAATTAAGCCCTCTCTGCTTTCCTGCGGACTCTATCCTCAAAAGCACCTGTTTTCACTTTCGGCGCCCTCCGGTGGTAAAAAGACAAACGTCCAGCTTTTGCTGCCACAGCAAAGGTGCCAGCGGGGAAAAGTGATGCTGGTCCTCACTGCCTCCTGGAACCCTTTCAAATGCCCCAGACAATTTGGCCCTCTCTGCTTTCCTGCGGACTCCATCCTCAAAAGCACCTGTTTTCGCTTTCGGCAACCTCCGGAGCAAAAAAGACAAACGTCCAGCTTTTGCTGCCACAGCAAAGGTGCCAGCGGGGAAAAGTAATGCTGGTTCTCACTGCCTCCTGGAACCCTTTCAAATGCCCCAGACAATTAAGCCCTCTCTGCTTTCCTGCGGACTCTATCCTCAAAAGCACCTGTTTTCACTTTCGGCGCCCTCCGGTGGTAAAAAGACAAACGTCCAGCTTTTGCTGCCACAGCAAAGGTGCCAGCGGGGAAAAGTGATGCTGGTTCTCACTGCCTCCTGGAACTCTTTCAAATGCCACAGACAATTTGGCCCTCTCTGCTTTCCTGCGGACTCCATCCTCAAAAGCACCTATTTTCGCTTTCGGCAGCCTCCGGAGCAAAAAAGACAAACGTCCAGCTTTTGCTGCCACAGCAAAGGTGCCAGCGGGGAAAAGTAATGCTGGTTCTCACTGCCTCCTGGAACCCTTTCAAATGCCACAGACAATTTAGCCCTCTCTGCTTTCCTGTGGACTCTATCCTCAAGAGCGCCTTTTTTCACTTTCGGCGCCCTCCGGTGGTAAAAAGACAAACGTCCAGCTTTTGCTGCCACAGCAAAGGTGCCAGCGGGGAAAAGTGATGCTGGTTCTCACTGCCTCCTGGAACCCTTTCAAATGCCACAGACAATTTGGCCCTCTCTGCTTTCCTGCGGACTCCATCCTCAAAAGCACCTATTTTCGCTTTCGGCAGCCTCCGGAGCAAAAAAGACAAACGTCCAGCTTTTGCTGCCACAGCAAAGGTGCCAGCGGGGAAAAGTAATGCTGGTTCTCACTGCCTCCTGGAACCCTTTCAAATGCCCCTGACAATTTGGCCCTCTCTGCTTTCCTGCGGACTCTATCCTCAAAAGCGCCTTTTTTCACTTTCGGCGCCCTCCGGTGTTAAAAAGACAAACGTCCAGCTTTTGCTGCCACAGCAAAGGTGCCAGCGGGGAAAAGTAATGCTGGTTCTCACTGCCTCCTGGAACTCTTTCAAATGCCACAGACAATTTGGCCCTCTCTGCTTTCCTGCGGACTCCATCCTCATAAGCACCTATTTTCGCTTTCGGCAGCCTCCGGAGCAAAAAAGACAAACGTCCAGCTTTTGCTGCCACAGCAAAGGTGCCAGCGGGGAAAAGTAATGCTGGTTCTCACTGCCTCCTGGAACCCTTTCAAATGCCACAGACAATATGGCCCTCTCTGCTTTCCTGCGGACTCCATCCTCAAAAGCACCTGTTTTCGCTTTCGGCAGCCTCCGGAGCAAAAAAGACAAACGTCCAGGTTTTGCTGCCACAGCAAAGGTGCCAGCGGGGAAAAGTAATGCTGGTTCTCACTGCCTCCTGGAACCCTTTCAAATGCCACAGACAATTTGGCCCTCTCTGCTTTCCTGCGGACTCCATCCTCAAAAGCACCTGTTTTCGCTTTCGGCAACCTCCGGAGCAAAAAAGACAAACGTCCAGGTTTTGCTGCCACAGCAAAGGTGCCAGCGGGGAAAAGTAATGCTGGTTCTCACTGCCTCCTGGAACCCTTTCAAATGCCACAGACAATTTGGCCCTCTCTGCTTTCCTGCGGACTCCATCCTCAAAAGCACCTATTTTTGCTTTCGGCGCCCTCCGGAGCAAAAAAGAAAAACGTCCAGCTTTTGCTGCCACAGCAAAGGTGCCAGCGGGGAAAAGTAATGCTGGTTCTCACTGCCTCCTGGAACCCTTTCAAATGCCCCAGACAATTTGGCCCTCTCTGCTTTCCTGCGGACTCCATCCTCAAAAGCACCTGTTTTCGCTTTCGGCAGCCTCCGGAGCAAAAAAGACAAACGTCCAGCTTTTGCTGCCACAGCAAAGGTGCCAGCGGGGAAAAGTAATGCTGGTTCTCACTGCCTCCTGGAACCCTTTCAAATGCCCCAGACAATTTGGCCCTCTCTGCTTTCCTGTGGACTCCATCCTCAAAAGCACCTGTTTTCGCTTTCGGCAGCCTCCGGAGCAAAAAAGACAAACGTCCAGCTTTTGCTGCCACAGCAAAGGTGCCAGCGGGGAAAAGTAATGCTGGTTCTCACTGCCTCCTGGAACCCTTTCAAATGCCACAGACAATTTGGCCCTCTCTGCTTTCCTGCGGACTCTATCCTCAAAAGCGCCTTTTTTCACTTTCGGCGCCCTCCGGTGGTAAAAAGACAAACGTCCAGCTTTTGCTGCCACAGCAAAGGTGCCAGCGGGGAAAAGTGATGCTGGTTCTCACTGCCTCCTGGAACCCTTTCAAATGCCCCAGACAATTTGGCTCTCTCTGCTTTCCTGCGGACTCCATCCTCAAAAGCACCTATTTTCGCTTTCGGCAGCCTCCGGAGCAAAAAAGAGAAACGTCCAGCTTTTGCTGCCACAGCAAAGGTGCCAGCGGGGAAAAGTAATGCTGGTTCTCACTGCCTCCTGGAACTCTTTCAAATGCCCCTGACAATTTGGCCCTCTCTGCTTTCCTGCGGACTCTATCCTCAAAAGAGCCTTTTTTCACTTTCGGCGCCCTCCGGTAGTAAAAAGACAAACGTCCAGCTTTTGCTGCCACAGCAAAGGTGCCAGCGGGGAAAAGTAATGCTGGTTCTCACTGCCTCCTGGAACCCTTTCAAATGCCCCTGACAATTTGGCCCTCTCTGCTTTCCTGTGGACTCCATCCTCAAAAGCACCTGTTTTCGCTTTCGGCAGCCTCCGGAGCAAAAAAGACAAACGTCCAGCTTTTGCTGCCACAGCAAAGGTGCCAGCGGGGAAAAGTAATGCTGGTTCTCACTGCCTCCTGGAACCCTTTCAAATGCCCCAGACAATTTGGCCCTCTCTGCTTTCCTGCGGACTCCATCCTCAAAAGCACCTGTTTTCGCTTTCGGCAGCGTCCGGAGCAAAAAAGACAAACGTCCAGGTTTTGCTGCCACAGCAAAGGTGCCAGCGGGGAAAAGTAATGCTGGTTCTCACTGCCTCCTGGAACCTCTTCAAATGCCACAGACAATTAAGCCCTCTCTGCTTTCCTGCGGACTCCATCCTCAAAAGCACCTGTTTTCACTTTCGGCAGCCTCCGGAGCAAAAAAGACAAACGTCCAGCTTTTGCTGCCACAGCAAAGGTGCCAGCGGGGAAAAGTAATGCTGGTTCTCACTGCCTCCTGGAACCCTTTCAAATGCCACAGACAATTTGGCCCTCTCTGCTTTCCTGCGGACTCCATCCTCAAAAGCACCTGTTTTCGCTTTCGGCAGCCTCCGGAGCAAAAAAGACAAACGTCCAGCTTTTGCTGCCACAGCAAAGGTGCCAGCGGGGAAAAGTAATGCTGGTTCTCACTGCCTCCTGGAACCCTTTCAAATGCCACAGACAATTTGGCCCTCTCTGCTTTCCTGCGGACTCCATCCTCAAAAGCACCTGTTTTCGCTTTCGGCAGCCTCCGGAGCAAAAAAGACAAACGTCCAGCTTTTGCTGCCACAGCAAAGGTGCCAGCGGGGAAAAGTAATGCAGGTTCTCACTGCCTCCTGGAACCTCTTCAAATGCCCCAGACAATTTGGCCCTCTCTGCTTTCCTGCGGACTCCATCCTCAAAAGCACCTGTTTTCGCTTTCGGCAGCCTCCGGAGCAAAAAAGACAAACGTCCAGCTTTTGCTGCCACAGCAAAGGTGCCAGCGGGGAAAAGTAATGCTGGTTCTCACTGCCTCCTGGAACCCTTTCAAATGCCACAGACAATTTGGCCCTCTCTGCTTTCCTGCGGACTCCATCCTCAAAAGAACCTATTTTCCCTTTCGGCGCACTCCGGAGCAAAAAAGACAAACGTCCAGCTTTTGCTGCCACAGCAAAGGTGCCAGCGGGGAAAAGTAATGCTGGTTCTCACTGCCTCCTGGAACCCTTTCAAATGCCACAGACAATTTGGCCCTCTCTGCTTTCCTGCGGACTCCATCCTCAAAAGCACCTGTTTTCGCTTTCGGCAGCCTCCGGAGCAAAAAAGACAAACGTCCAGCTTTTGCTGCCACAGCAAAGGTGCCAGCGGGGAAAAGTGATGCTGGTTCTCACTGCCTCCTGGAACCCTTTCAAATGCCACAGACAATTTGGCCCTCTCTGCTTTCCTGCGGACTCCATCCTCAAAAGCACCTGTTTTCGCTTTCGGCAGCCTCCGGAGCAAAAAAGACAAACGTCCAGCTTTTGCTGCCACAGCAAAGGTGCCAGCGGGGAAAAGTAATGCTGGTTCTCACTGCCTCCTGGAACCCTTTCAAATGCCCCAGACAATTTGGCCCTCTCTGCTTTCCTGTGGACTCCATCCTCAAAAGCACCTGTTTTCGCTTTCGGCAGCCTCCGGAGCAAAAAAGACAAACGTCCAGCTTTTGCTGCCACAGCAAAGGTGCCAGCGGGGAAAAGTAATGCTGGTTCTCACTGCCTCCTGGAACCCTTTCAAATGCCACAGACAATTTGGCCCTCTCTGCTTTCCTGCGGACTCTATCCTCAAAAGCGCCTTTTTTCACTTTCGGCGCCCTCCGGTGGTAAAAAGACAAACGTCCAGCTTTTGCTGCCACAGCAAAGGTGCCAGCGGGGAAAAGTGATGCTGGTTCTCACTGCCTCCTGGAACCCTTTCAAATGCCCCAGACAATTTGGCTCTCTCTGCTTTCCTGCGGACTCCATCCTCAAAAGCACCTATTTTCGCTTTCGGCAGCCTCCGGAGCAAAAAAGAGAAACGTCCAGCTTTTGCTGCCACAGCAAAGGTGCCAGCGGGGAAAAGTAATGCTGGTTCTCACTGCCTCCTGGAACCCTTCCAAATGCCACAGACAATTTGGCCCTCTCTGCTTTCCTGCGGACTCCATCCTCAAAAGAGCCTTTTTTCACTTTCGGAGCCCTCCGGTAGTAAAAAGACAAACGTCCAGCTTTTGCTGCCACAGCAAAGGTGCCAGCGGGGAAAAGTAATGCTGGTTCTCACTGCCTCCTGGAACTCTTTCAAATGCCACAGACAATTTGGACCTCTCTGCTTTCCTGCGGACTCCATCCTCAAAAGCACCTATTTTCGCTTTCGGCAGCCTCCGGAGCAAAAAAGACAAACGTCCAGCTTTTGCTGCCACAGCAAAGGTGCCAGCGGGGAAAAGTGATGCTGGTTCTCACTGCCTCCTGGAACCCTTTCAAATGCCACAGACAATTTGGCCCTCTCTGTTTTCCTGTGGACTCCATCCTCAAAAGCACCTGTTTTCGCTTTCGGCAGCCTCCGGAGCAAAAAAGACAAACGTCCAGCTTTTGCTGCCACAGCAAAGGTGCCAGCGGGGAAAAGTAATGCTGGTTCTCACTGCCTCCTGGAACCCTTTCAAATGCCCCAGACAATTTGGCCCTCTCTGCTTTCCTGCGGACTCCATCCTCAAAAGCACCTGTTTTCGCTTTCGGCAACCTCCGGAGCAAAAAAGACAAACGTCCAGCTTTTGCTGCCACAGCAAAGGTGCCAGCGGGGAAAAGTAATGCTGGTTCTCACTGCCTCCTGGAACCCTTTCAAATGCCACAGACAATTTGGCCCTCTCTGCTTTCCTGCGGACTCTATCCTCAAAAGCGCCTTTTTTCACTTTCGGCGCCCTCCGGTGGTAAAAAGACAAACGTCCAGCTTTTGCTGCCACAGCAAAGGTGCCAGCGGGGAAAAGTGATGCTGGTTCTCACTGCCTCCTGGAACCCTTTCAAATGCCCCAGACAATTTGGCTCTCTCTGCTTTCCTGCGGACTCCATCCTCAAAAGCACCTATTTTCGCTTTCGGCAGCCTCCGGAGCAAAAAAGAGAAACGTCCAGCTTTTGCTGCCACAGCAAAGGTGCCAGCGGGGAAAAGTAATGCTGGTTCTCACTGCCTCCTGGAACCCTTTCAAATGCCACAGACAATTTGGCCCTCTCTGCTTTCCTGCGGACTCTATCCTCAAAAGAGCCTTTTTTCACTTTCGGCGCCGTCCGGTAGTAAAAAGACAAACGTCCATCTTTTGCTGCCACAGCAAAGGTGCCAGCGGGGAAAAGTAATGCTGGTTCTCACTGCCTCCTGGAACTCTTTCAAATGCCACAGACAATTTGGCCCTCTCTGCTTTCCTGCGGACTCCATCCTCAAAAGCACCTATTTTCGCTTTCGGCAGCCTCCGGAGCAAAAAAGACAAACGTCCAGCTTTTGCTGCCACAGCAAAGGTGCCAGCGGGGAAAAGTGATGCTGGTTCTCACTGCCTCCTGGAACCCTTTCAAATGCCACAGACAATTTGGCCCTCTCTGCTTTCCTGTGGACTCCATCCTCAAAAGCACCTGTTTTCGCTTTCGGCAGCCTCCGGAGCAAAAAAGACAAACGTCCAGCTTTTGCTGCCACAGCAAAGGTGCCAGCGGGGAAAAGTAATGCTGGTTCTCACTGCCTCCTGGAACCCTTTCAAATGCCCCAGACAATTTGGCTCTCTCTGCTTTCCTGCGGACTCCATCCTCAAAAGCACCTATTTTCGCTTTCGGCAGCCTCCGGAGCAAAAAAGACAAACGTCCAGCTTTTGCTGCCACAGCAAAGGTGCCAGCGGGGAAAAGTAATGCTGGTTCTCACTGCCTCCTGGAACCCTTTCAAATGCCACAGACAATTTGGCCCTCTCTGCTTTCCTGCGGACTCTATCCTCAAAAGAGCCTTTTTTCACTTTCGGCGCCCTCCGGTAGTAAAAAGACAAACGTCCAGCTTTTGCTGCCACAGCAAAGGTGCCAGCGGGGAAAAGTAATGCTGGTTCTCACTGCCTCCTGGAACTCTTTCAAATGCCACAGACAATTTGGCCCTCTCTGCTTTCCTGCGGACTCCATCCTCAAAAGCACCTGTTTTCGCTTTCGGCAGCCTCCGGAGCAAAAAAGACAAACGTCCAGCTTTTGCTGCCACAGCAAAGGTGCCAGCGGGGAAAAGTGATGCTGGTTCTCACTGCCTCCTGGAACCCTTTCAAATGCCACAGACAATTTGGCCCTCTCTGTTTTCCTGTGGACTCCATCCTCAAAAGCACCTGTTTTCGCTTTCGGCAGCCTCCGGAGCAAAAAAGACAAACGTCCAGCTTTTGCTGCCACAGCAAAGGTGCCAGCGGGGAAAAGTAATGCTGGTTCTCACTGCCTCCTGGAACCCTTTCAAATGCCCCAGACAATTTGGCCCTCTCTGCTTTCCTGCGGACTCCATCCTCAAAAGCACCTGTTTTCGCTTTCGGCAACCTCCGGAGCAAAAAAGACAAACATCCAGCTTTTGCTGCCACAGCAAAGGTGCCAGCGGGGAAAAGTAATGCTGGTTCTCACTGCCTCCTGGAACCCTTTCAAATGCCACAGACAATTTGGCCCTCTCTGCTTTCCTGCGGACTCTATCCTCAAAAGCGCCTTTTTTCACTTTCGGCGCCCTCCGGTGGTAAAAAGACAAACGTCCAGCTTTTGCTGCCACAGCAAAGGTGCCAGCGGGGAAAAGTGATGCTGGTTCTCACTGCCTCCTGGAACCCTTTCAAATGCCCCAGACAATTTGGCTCTCTCTGCTTTCCTGCGGACTCCATCCTCAAAAGCACCTATTTTCGCTTTCGGCAGCCTCCGGAGCAAAAAAGAGAAACGTCCAGCTTTTGCTGCCACAGCAAAGGTGCCAGCGGGGAAAAGTAATGCTGGTTCTCACTGCCTCCTGGAACCCTTTCAAATGCCCCAGACAATTTGGCCCTCTCTGCTTTCCTGCGGACTCTATCCTCAAAAGAGCCTTTTTTCACTTTCGGCGCCCTCCGGTAGTAAAAAGACAAACGTCCATCTTTTGCTGCCACAGCAAAGGTGCCAGCGGGGAAAAGTAATGCTGGTTCTCACTGCCTCCTGGAACTCTTTCAAATGCCACAGACAATTTGGCCCTCTCTGCTTTCCTGCGGACTCCATCCTCAAAAGCACCTATTTTCGCTTTCGGCAGCCTCCGGAGCAAAAAAGACAAACGTCCAGCTTTTGCTGCCACAGCAAAGGTGCCAGCGGGGAAAAGTGATGCTGGTTCTCACTGCCTCCTGGAACCCTTTCAAATGCCACAGACAATTTGGCCCTCTCTGCTTTCCTGTGGACTCCATCCTCAAAAGCACCTGTTTTCGCTTTCGGCAGCCTCCGGAGCAAAAAAGACAAACGTCCAGCTTTTGCTGCCACAGCAAAGGTGCCAGCGGGGAAAAGTAATGCTGGTTCTCACTGCCTCCTGGAACCCTTTCAAATGCCCCAGACAATTTGGCCCTCTCTGCTTTCCTGCGGACTCCATCCTCAAAAGCACCTGTTTTCGCTTTCGGCAACCTCCGGAGCAAAAAAGACAAACGTCCAGCTTTTGCTGCCACAGCAAAGGTGCCAGCGGGGAAAAGTAATGCTGGTTCTCACTGCCTCCTGGAACCCTTTCAAATGCCCCAGACAATTAAGCCCTCTCTGCTTTCCTGCGGACTCTATCCTCAAAAGCACCTGTTTTCACTTTCGGCGCCCTCCGGTGGTAAAAAGACAAACGTCCAGCTTTTGCTGCCACAACAAAGTTGCCAGCGGGGAAAAGCAATGCTGGTTCTCACTGCCTCCTGGAACCCTTTCAAATGCCCCAGACAATTTGGCCCTCTCTGCTTTCCTGTGGACTCCATCCTCAAAAGCAGCTGTTTTCGCTTTCGGCAGCCTCCGGAGCAAAAAAGACAAACGTCCAGCTTTTGCTGCCACAGCAAAGGTGCCAGCGGGGAAAAGTAATGCTGGTTCTCACTACCTCCTTGAACCCTTTCAAATGCCACAGACAATTTGGCCCTCTCTGCTTTCCTGCGGACTCCATCCTCAAAAGCACCTGTTTTTGCTTTCGGCAGCCTCCGGAGCAAAAAAGACAAACGTCCAGCTTTTGCTGCCACAGCAAAGGTGCCAGCGGGGAAAAGTAATGCTGGTTCTCACTGCCTCCTGGAACCCTTTCAAATGCCACAGACAATTTGGCCCTCTCTGCTTTCCTGCGGACTCTATCCTCAAAAGAGCCTTTTTTCACTTTCGGCGCCCTCCGGTAGTAAAAAGACAAACGTCCAGCTTTTGCTGCCACAGCAAAGGTGCCAGCGGGGAAAAGTAATGCTGGTTCTCACTGCCTCCTGGAACTCTTTCAAATGCCACAGACAATTTGGCCCTCTCTGCTTTCCTGCGGACTCCATCCTCAAAAGCACCTATTTTCGCTTTCGGCAGCCTCCGGAGCAAAAAAGACAAACGTCCAGCTTTTGCTGCCACAGCAAAGGTGCCAGCGGGGAAAAGTGATGCTGGTTCTCACTGCCTCCTGGAACCCTTTCAAATGCCACAGACAATTTGGCCCTCTCTGTTTTCCTGTGGACTCCATCCTCAAAAGCACCTGTTTTCGCTTTCGGCAGCCTCCGGAGCAAAAAAGACAAACGTCCAGCTTTTGCTGCCACAGCAAAGGTGCCAGCGGGGAAAAGTAATGCTGGTTCTCACTGCCTCCTGGAACCCTTTCAAATGCCCCAGACAATTTGGCCCTCTCTGCTTTCCTGCGGACTCCATCCTCAAAAGCACCTGTTTTCGCTTTCGGCAACCTCCGGAGCAAAAAAGACAAACGTCCAGCTTTTGCTGCCACAGCAAAGGTGCCAGCGGGGAAAAGTAATGCTGGTTCTCACTGCCTCCTGGAACCCTTTCAAATGCCACAGACAATTTGGCCCTCTCTGCTTTCCTGCGGACTCTATCCTCAAAAGCGCCTTTTTTCACTTTCGGCGCCCTCCGGTGGTAAAAAGACAAACGTCCAGCTTTTGCTGCCACAGCAAAGGTGCCAGCGGGGAAAAGTGATGCTGGTTCTCACTGCCTCCTGGAACCCTTTCAAATGCCCCAGACAATTTGGCTCTCTCTGCTTTCCTGCGGACTCCATCCTCAAAAGCACCTATTTTCGCTTTCGGCAGCCTCCGGAGCAAAAAAGAGAAACGTCCAGCTTTTGCTGCCACAGCAAAGGTGCCAGCGGGGAAAAGTAATGCTGGTTCTCACTGCCTCCTGGAACCCTTTCAAATGCCCCAGACAATTTGGCCCTCTCTGCTTTCCTGCGGACTCTATCCTCAAAAGAGCCTTTTTTCACTTTCGGCGCCCTCCGGTAGTAAAAAGACAAACGTCCATCTTTTGCTGCCACAGCAAAGGTGCCAGCGGGGAAAAGTAATGCTGGTTCTCACTGCCTCCTGGAACTCTTTCAAATGCCACAGACAATTTGGCCCTCTCTGCTTTCCTGCGGACTCCATCCTCAAAAGCAGCTGTTTTCGCTTTCGGCAGCCTCCGGAGCAAAAAAGACAAACGTCCAGCTTTTGCTGCCACAGCAAAGGTGCCAGCGGGGAAAAGTAATGCTGGTTCTCACTGCCTCCTGGAACCCTTTCAAATGCCACAGACAATTTGGCCCTCTCTGCTTTGCTGCGGACTCCATCCTCAAAAGCACCTGTTTTCGCTTTCGGCAGCCTCCGGAGCAAAAAAGACAAACGTCCAGCTTTTGCTGCCACAGCAAAGGTGCCAGCGGGGAAAAGTAATGCTGGTTCTCACTGCCTCCTGGAACCCTTTCAAATGCCCCAGACAATTTGGCCCTCTCTGCTTTCCTGCGGACTCCATCCTCAAAAGCACCTGTTTTCGCTTTCGGCAACCTCCGGAGCAAAAAAGACAAACGTCCAGCTTTTGCTGCCACAGCAAAGGTGCCAGCGGGGAAAAGTAATGCTGGTTCTCACTGCCTCCTGGAACCCTTTCAAATGCCCCAGACAATTAAGCCCTCTCTGCTTTCCTGCGGACTCTATCCTCAAAAGCACCTGTTTTCACTTTCGGCGCCCTCCGGTGGTAAAAAGACAAACGTCCAGCTTTTGCTGCCACAGCAAAGGTGCCAGCGGGGAAAAGTGATGCTGGTTCTCACTGCCTCCTGGAACTCTTTCAAATGCCACAGACAATTTGGCCCTCTCTGCTTTCCTGCGGACTCCATCCTCAAAAGCACCTATTTTCGCTTTCGGCAGCCTCCGGAGCAAAAAAGACAAACGTCCAGCTTTTGCTGCCACAGCAAAGGTGCCAGCGGGGAAAAGTAATGCTGGTTCTCACTGCCTCCTGGAACCCTTTCAAATGCCACAGACAATTTGGCCCTCTCTGCTTTCCTGCGGACTCTATCCTCAAAAGCACCTGTTTTCACTTTCGGCGCCCTCCGGTGGTAAAAAGACAAACGTCCAGCTTTTGCTGCCACAGCAAAGGTGCCAGCGGGGAAAAGTGATGCTGGTTCTCACTGCCTCCTGGAACTCTTTCAAATGCCACAGACAATTTGGCCCTCTCTGCTTTCCTGCGGACTCCATCCTCAAAAGCACCTATTTTCGCTTTCGGCAGCCTCCGGAGCAAAAAAGACAAACGTCCAGCTTTTGCTGCCACAGCAAAGGTGCCAGCGGGGAAAAGTAATGCTGGTTCTCACTGCCTCCTGGAACCCTTTCAAATGCCACAGACAATTTAGCCCTCTCTGCTTTCCTGCGGACTCCATCCTCAAAAGCACCTATTTTCGCTTTCGGCAGCCTCCGGAGCAAAAAAGACAAACGTCCAGCTTTTGCTGCCACAGCAAAGGTGCCAGCGGGGAAAAGTAATGCTGGTTCTCACTGCCTCCTGGAACCCTTTCAAATGCCCCTGACAATTTGGCCCTCTCTGCTTTCCTGCGGACTCTATCCTCAAAAGCGCCTTTTTTCACTTTCGGCGCCCTCCGGTGTTAAAAAGACAAACGTCCAGCTTTTGCTGCCACAGCAAAGGTGCCAGCGGGGAAAAGTAATGCTGGTTCTCACTGCCTCCTGGAACTCTTTCAAATGCCACAGACAATTTGGCCCTCTCTGCTTTCCTGCGGACTCCATCCTCATAAGCACCTATTTTCGCTTTCGGCAGCCTCCGGAGCAAAAAAGACAAACGTCCAGCTTTTGCTGCCACAGCAAAGGTGCCAGCGGGGAAAAGTAATGCTGGTTCTCACTGCCTCCTGGAACCCTTTCAAATGCTACAGACAATATGGCCCTCTCTGCTTTCCTGTGGACTCCATCCTCAAAAGCACCTGTTTTCGCTTTCGGCAGCCTCCGGAGCAAAAAAGACAAACGTCCAGGTTTTGCTGCCACAGCAAAGGTGCCAGCGGGGAAAAGTAATGCTGGTTCTCACTGCCTCCTGGAACCCTTTCAAATGCCACAGACAATTTGGCCCTCTCTGCTTTCCTGCGGACTCCATCCTCAAAAGCACCTGTTTTCGCTTTCGGCAACCTCCGGAGCAAAAAAGACAAACGTCCAGCTTTTGCTGCCACAGCAAAGGTGCCAGCGGGGAAAAGTAATGCTGGTTCTCACTGCCTCCTGGAACCCTTTCAAATGCCACAGACAATTTGGCCCTCTCTGCTTTCCTGCGGACTCCATCCTCAAAAGCACCTATTTTTGCTTTCGGCGCCCTCCGGAGCAAAAAAGAAAAACGTCCAGCTTTTGCTGCCACAGCAAAGGTGCCAGCGGGGAAAAGTAATGCTGGTTCTCACTGCCTCCTGGAACCCTTTCAAATGCCCCAGACAATTTGGCCCTCTCTGCTTTCCTGTGGACTCCATCCTCAAAAGCACCTGTTTTCGCTTTCGGCAGCCTCCGGAGCAAAAAAGACAAACGTCCAGCTTTTGCTGCCACAGCAAAGGTGCCAGCGGGGAAAAGTAATGCTGGTTCTCACTGCCTCCTGGAACCCTTTCAAATGCCACAGACAATTTGGCCCTCTCTGCTTTCCTGCGGACTCTATCCTCAAAAGCGCCTTTTTTCACTTTCGGCGCCCTCCGGTGGTAAAAAGACAAACGTCCAGCTTTTGCTGCCACAGCAAAGGTGCCAGCGGGGAAAAGTGATGCTGGTTCTCACTGCCTCCTGGAACCCTTTCAAATGCCCCAGACAATTTGGCTCTCTCTGCTTTCCTGCGGACTCCATCCTCAAAAGCACCTATTTTCGCTTTCGGCAGCCTCCGGAGCAAAAAAGACAAACGTCCAGCTTTTGCTGCCACAGCAAAGGTGCCAGCGGGGAAAAGTAATGCTGGTTCTCACTGCCTCCTGGAACTCTTTCAAATGCCCCTGACAATTTGGCCCTCTCTGCTTTCCTGCGGACTCTATCCTCAAAAGAGCCTTTTTTCACTTTCGGCGCCCTCCGGTAGTAAAAAGACAAACGTCCAGCTTTTGCTGCCACAGCAAAGGTGCCAGCGGGGAAAAGTAATGCTGGTTCTCACTGCCTCCTGGAACCCTTTCAAATGCCCCTGACAATTTGGCCCTCTCTGCTTTCCTGTGGACTCCATCCTCAAAAGCACCTGTTTTCGCTTTCGGCAGCCTCCGGAGCAAAAAAGACAAACGTCCAGCTTTTGCTGCCACAGCAAAGGTGCCAGCGGGGAAAAGTAATGCTGGTTCTCACTGCCTCCTGGAACCCTTTCAAATGCCCCAGACAATTTGGCCCTCTCTGCTTTCCTGCGGACTCCATCCTCAAAAGCACCTGTTTTCGCTTTCGGCAGCGTCCGGAGCAAAAAAGACAAACGTCCAGGTTTTGCTGCCACAGCAAAGGTGCCAGCGGGGAAAAGTAATGCTGGTTCTCACTGCCTCCTGGAACCTGTTCAAATGCCCCAGACAATTTGGCCCTCTCTGCTTTCCTGCGGACTCCATCCTCAAAAGCACCTGTTTTCGCTTTCGGCAGCCTCCGGAGCAAAAAAGACAAACGTCCAGCTTTTGCTGCCACAGCAAAGGTGCCAGCGGGGAAAAGTGATGCTGGTTCTCACTGCCTCCTGGAACTCTTTCAAATGCCACAGACAATTTGGCCCTCTCTGCTTTCCTGCGGACTCCATCCTCAAAAGCACCTATTTTCGCTTTCGGGAGCCTCCGGAGCAAAAAAGACAAACGTCCAGCTTTTGCTGCCACAGCAAAGGTGCCAGCGGGGAAAAGTAATGCTGGTTCTCACTGCCTCCTGGAACCCTTTCAAATGCCACAGACAATTTAGCCCTCTCTGCTTTCCTGTGGACTCTATCCTCAAAAGCGCCTTTTTTCACTTTCGGCGCCCTCCGGTGGTAAAAAGACAAACGTCCAGCTTTTGCTGCCACAGCAAAGGTTCCAGCGGGGAAAAGTGATGCTGGTTCTCACTGCCTCCTGGAACCCTTTCAAATGCCACAGACAATTTGGCCCTCTCTGCTTTCCTGCGGACTCCATCCTCAAAAGCACCTATTTTCGCTTTCGGCAGCCTCCGGAGCAAAAAAGACAAACGTCCAGCTTTTGCTGCCACAGCAAAGGTGCCAGCAGGGAAAAGTAATGCTGGTTCTCACTGCCTCCTGGAACCCTTTCAAATGCCCCTGACAATTTGGCCCTCTCTGCTTTCCTGCGGACTCTATCCTCAAAAGCGCCTTTTTTCACTTTCGGCGCCCTCCGGTGTTAAAAAGACAAACGTCCAGCTTTTGCTGCCACAGCAAAGGTGCCAGCGGGGAAAAGTAATGCTGGTTCTCACTGCCTCCTGGAACTCTTTCAAATGCCACAGACAATTTGGCCCTCTCTGCTTTCCTGCGGACTCCATCCTCATAAGCACCTATTTTCGCTTTCGGCAGCCTCCGGAGCAAAAAAGACAAACGTCCAGCTTTTGCTGCCACAGCAAAGGTGCCAGCGGGGAAAAGTAATGCTGGTTCTCACTGCCTCCTGGAACCCTTTCAAATGCCACAGACAATATGGCCCTCTCTGCTTTCCTGTGGACTCTATCCTCAAAAGCACCTGTTTTCACTTTCGGCGCCCTCCGGTGGTAAAAAGACAAACGTCCAGCTTTTGCTGCCACAACAAAGGTGCCAGCGGGGAAAAGCAATGCTGGTTCTCACTGCCTCCTGGAACCCTTTCAAATGCCCCAGACAATTTGGCCCTCTCTGCTTTCCTGTGGACTCCATCCTCAAAAGCAGCTGTTTTCGCTTTCGGCAGCCTCCGGAGCAAAAAAGACAAACGTCCAGCTTTTGCTGCCACAGCAAAGGTGCCAGCGGGGAAAAGTAATGCTGGTTCTCACTACCTCCTTGAACCCTTTCAAATGCCACAGACAATTTGGCCCTCTCTGCTTTCCTGCGGACTCCATCCTCAAAAGCACCTGTTTTTGCTTTCGGCAGCCTCCGGAGCAAAAAAGACAAACGTCCAGCTTTTGCTGCCACAGCAAAGGTGCCAGCGGGGAAAAGTAATGCTGGTTCTCACTGCCTCCTGGAACCCTTTCAAATGCCACAGACAATTTGGCCCTCTCTGCTTTCCTGCGGACTCTATCCTCAAAAGAGCCTTTTTTCACTTTCGGCGCCCTCCGGTAGTAAAAAGACAAACGTCCAGCTTTTGCTGCCACAGCAAAGGTGCCAGCGGGGAAAAGTAATGCTGGTTCTCACTGCCTCCTGGAACTCTTTCAAATGCCACAGACAATTTGGCCCTCTCTGCTTTCCTGCGGACTCCATCCTCAAAAGCACCTATTTTCGCTTTCGGCAGCCTCCGGAGCAAAAAAGACAAACGTCCAGCTTTTGCTGCCACAGCAAAGGTGCCAGCGGGGAAAAGTGATGCTGGTTCTCACTGCCTCCTGGAACCCTTTCAAATGCCACAGACAATTTGGCCCTCTCTGTTTTCCTGTGGACTCCATCCTCAAAAGCACCTGTTTTCGCTTTCGGCAGCCTCCGGAGCAAAAAAGACAAACGTCCAGCTTTTGCTGCCACAGCAAAGGTGCCAGCGGGGAAAAGTAATGCTGGTTCTCACTGCCTCCTGGAACCCTTTCAAATGCCCCAGACAATTTGGCCCTCTCTGCTTTCCTGCGGACTCCATCCTCAAAAGCACCTGTTTTCGCTTTCGGCAACCTCCGGAGCAAAAAAGACAAACGTCCAGCTTTTGCTGCCACAGCAAAGGTGCCAGCGGGGAAAAGTAATGCTGGTTCTCACTGCCTCCTGGAACCCTTTCAAATGCCACAGACAATTTGGCCCTCTCTGCTTTCCTGCGGACTCTATCCTCAAAAGCGCCTTTTTTCACTTTCGGCGCCCTCCGGTGGTAAAAAGACAAACGTCCAGCTTTTGCTGCCACAGCAAAGGTGCCAGCGGGGAAAAGTGATGCTGGTTCTCACTGCCTCCTGGAACCCTTTCAAATGCCCCAGACAATTTGGCTCTCTCTGCTTTCCTGCGGACTCCATCCTCAAAAGCACCTATTTTCGCTTTCGGCAGCCTCCGGAGCAAAAAAGAGAAACGTCCAGCTTTTGCTGCCACAGCAAAGGTGCCAGCGGGGAAAAGTAATGCTGGTTCTCACTGCCTCCTGGAACCCTTTCAAATGCC